>NC_056741.1:786089292-786107049 GCF_019279795.1 Protopterus annectens
GCTTCTTCTAAATCTACCTCATCCACTAAAATTCAAAAACAGCCCATCTGATGTTATAAATCTTTATTCATTCCTTACTGTTAGGACTTTGGTTCCATTCTCAGAACCAACACTGCTATTACCAATCTCGCGGCAGCCAAAAATTCTTAGCTAAGACCTACCCACAATGCCCCTCTCATAGTCTCTCCAGATCTCGTTTGCCACGTTCCTCGTCAGACGTGCCAATCCTTCTCTCAGCTAAGTGTTAGCTTTTTCTGGTTTTCTCGACTCTCTAGTGTGTTGTAAGAAGTTTTTTTGTTGTCTAAAGTTATTTCCTATCTCTACTTTGTTCTTTCCTGACTAAGCCCTACCCACTACCTTGGTAGTTCTTTCATACCATCGTTTGTACTACTCCCTCTCTCGCTGCCTTAGTAGGCCCTTCTCTTACCTTTTGGTATTTTTTAGTACCATTATTGGTACTCTTTCCTGTTATCTTACAAAAAAAAAAAGTACTTTCTTTCACATCTTGTTGTTGTATAGTTAGTTGTGTGGTTATACTGTGTATTATGGCGGATAAGGCCAAGCTTGGTTTCAAACATTGTGATAAGTGTGGGCATAAGTTGCCCAATTCTGACTGTCATGCCTGCTGTGTTTACTATTTGGGCGTTGACCACCTTAATGTTTCTTGTGACATAGGTTTTAGCTTCAGCAACCATACATTGGCTGAACGGAAGAACAAACTTATCCTTAAGGGTATGCTAAAAATCACCCTTTGCGGAGGCTGTTTCTGGGATGGATGTCTCACCACCTCCTAAGCATAAAGATGTTGAAAGACATAAGGAGAAGCGAAGTCTTTTGGTTCCGACATCCCCATCCTTCTCGGAACTGAGTCAACACCGGGCTTCTCCCACGCCATCAACGCAGACAACTTTGGCACCAGGGTCCCTGTATTCTCCCTCGATGCCGCCTCTGATTTTGGCTCAGACTCCTTCCACTGTACCAACCTTGGCACCATCCCCCTCCGTGCAGATGTTTTGTGACACAGGCCCCAACTGCTGTACCTGCATCGGCATCTTCCCCGGCCACAGTGCCGATGACTTACACGGCTCCTCTAGTAATGACTCCTTCAGTTCCGAAGATCGAGCACCTTCCAAGAACTAGGTATTCTCCTTCTTATCACCCCTTTTTGGGACAGCAGTTTAGTCCCTTTCTTGAGAGACCAGACTTCCCATCGGCAGCGTCCTTCAGATCCACCAGTATTCTTTTGGAACAGGATGTAGTGAGGGTTGTGGACCAGCTTGTGGCAGCTAGAGAATTAACCACCTTGACCAGGTCTTCCCTCCCCTTTGGAGCGGAAGCTTTCATGGTGTATTTTCCTGTCTGTCCTCCTCCTCCTCCTCCACCTAGATTTCGGAGACTTCGGTACTGATGGCCATCCCGATACATACTGTCTCGGCGCTGACAGCGGTGGCGTCCCTGTTGGCACTAATTACTCTTGGCATCACAGCTCCTTTCAAACTGAGGCAGTGATTGGGCTGTCGGCACTGTGGCACCTAGTTTAGTGCTGATTTTTTTTCTGTGGCATCGTCTACAGCCACAGCTCTCCCAGGAGCTGCCGGTCCTCTCGGAGCTCCTCACCTGGAGGCGGGCTCCTCTGGGCGAAGTGTGACCTCGGTTCCAGGCTCCCATCCCTCCTCAGGTGCGCCTGCTTTCCAGGTGATGGAAAGGGTCCTTGCTTCAACAGGCTCGGAACCAGAATCCCCCTCTAACTTGCAGCTGTCTCACCCTCCTACTCTGGAACCTCAAGCATGGGAGCCGCAAGACCTGCCCTTCAAGGGAACCCTTTCTCCGGAGTCCTCCTCGGAAGATCCCACTGGGGGGCCACCCTGAAGAAACTTTGCAAGAGGAAGCATCTTGATTATCCCGAGGACTCCATCACTGAAGACACTGACTGCGATGAGGGAGAAGGGTCCACATGGTCTCCCCGAAAGACGTTTCATTTGGAGACCTTCTCGAGATCCTCAAGCAGAGGGAAGACTAGAAGCCCACCAACCCTTTGGAGGAATTGGTGTTCTTGCAGGCTTTCCGTGCTCAGCCATCTACTTCCTGGGTGAGCCCTCCTGCAGGTGAGCTCATTCGACTTACTGCCTGGAAGGCCCCGGACAACATAGAACCCATCCCCCGGAGGCCAGATAAAATTTTGTCCACCCCAGTAAACCAGCCTAATTGGTCCAAACAACTGGTAGTCTATTCCATGGTCATGGCGGCGGCCACCAAGAGGGAACTGACGGAAGATAGTTCCACTGTTCATCCCCTGAACAGTGAGTCTTGGGCTATGGACAGACTGGGGTCGCTGAATTACCTGGCACACTTTACTCGCTTCCAAAGAGACCTAATTTCAGAAATGTCTGCCTCTTTTGCGGAGGTACTGCCATGAGGAGGTGCGTGATACTGTTGCCTCTCAGCTAGCTACCTTGGAATCATTCTTGAACTCCTCGATGCGCTTGTTTTCTCACACTACTGAGGGGGCAGCTTGAGCAGCCGCATTGGGCATCATTATGAGACGGCATGCTTGGATGCATTTGTGTAACTTTGCGGACCCCATTAAATCTTCCTTCGTCAATGCGCCTGTTGATGAATCTTCCCATTTTGGTCCCAAAGTAGAGAGACACATTTTGAAATAGTGAGTAGGACAGAAAGACTTGTCTGCTGTGGGCATGCGGTTTTCCACCCCCACCCCCCCCCCCGAGGTCCTACTCCAGGAATCAGAGGGGAGGAAGATTTTGGTTCAGGAAGTCCCAAGGATCTTTTCGTGACACTCATGATGAGCAATTCCCCCAGGGCAGAGGGGTCAACTCATCTGGAAGATGCTCCTTTCGGGGCAGGGGTGGTCTGCGTAACCAGGGCGCTAGAGATTCCTTTTCTGGTAGACGCGGGCGCTAGAGATTCCTTTTCTGGCAGACCCTTCCAGCGCTCTTGAATAGCAGCCTGATTGCTTTCCTCTGAAAGCAGTTCGGGGGTCGATTTTCCCTGCACCTACAGGCCTGGCAACTCGTAACAACGGATGCATGGGTGCAGAGGATAATATCCAGAGGCTATCATATCCCTTTTGACCTCACTCCCAGACCCGGAAAACGAATCACCGATGTCCCACCCAGTCAGAGGGAGGTTGCAGCCTTAGAAATCGAAAAGCTGCTAAGAAAGTCATCCAACCAGTCCCACCAGACCAAAGGGATTCCAGCTTTTACTCGAGGTTCATTTTAGTGCCAAAAAATACAGGGGACTGGAGTCCATTCCTGGATCTCAGTTTACTAAACAAATTCATCAAACCTCAAAAATTCCAGATGGTCACGGTACAGTCCATTCTCCCCTTTCTGGGGAAGGACAACTGGATGTGCTCTATAGACCTTCAGGATGCGTATTACCACATAAAGATGGGCAAACGCTCCCAGAGATTTCTCCACTTCTGGCTGGGAGCCAATTGTTCAGGGTCCTGCCATTTGGTCTCTCGAAAGCCCCCAGAGTGTTCACCAAATGCATGGCAGTCGTAGCTCATCTCTGACTCCAAGGATTCCAGGTGTTTCCATATCTAGACGATTGGCTCTTTACCACCATGACCAGAAATCTTCTTATTCTCAGTCTCTCTTACACTCAAGGCCTTGCTCTTCACCAAGGTATCGCGATCAACATGGACAAATCACACATCTCCAACAAGAGCACTGGAATTCATTGGAGCAATCTTCGACACAACGTCCTGTCAAGCTTCCCTCCCTCCTCACAAGCTTTCAAAAATAAGAAACCAGATTCAAGTCATCCTCCCGCAGACATTTCTACCAGCATGCCTTGTACTACAGCTCTTGGTACCACTGGCGAGGTTGCACATGAGACTGTTGGAATGGTTCCTCTCATCACAATTGTCAATTTTAACTCACCCACTCAACCACATGATACGCCTTATAAATCTTTGCAAGAAACAAATGCTTTGGTGGATAAAGCCAGAATCAAATCTTTGGTGTCGACTGTTCTGTCTTCCCCAGCCCAGGGCCATGGTGACCATGGACTCTTCCTTGTTAGGGTGGGGCATTTCCAGGGAAAGACTGTCCAAGGCACCTGGTCCTCCATGGATGCCAATTTACACACAAATGTCCTGGAATTGAGGGCAGTTCTCTTAGCGTTGCAAGCGTTACACACATCCCTTCCTTCCGGGACCATTGCCATTCAATCGGACAACATGTCAATCATGTGGTACATCAACAAACAAGGCGGAACCAGGTTTTACCCCCTGTGTCGGGAAGCCATGAGACTTTGGCATTGGGTGATGGCTTCCAACCACTTTCTCAAAGCAATGCACATTCCCAGAAGTTCCAATCTTATTGCAGACAATCTGAGTAGGAACATTTTGATGCCTCAAGAGTGGTCCCTCAATCCTGTAATAGCAGATCAGATCTTCCACCATTGGGGCAGGCCTTGCTTTCCCCTAAGCAACAAATGCAGAAGCTATTTTGCCCAGATCCCCCCTCAGGGGGAAGTCACCGAGGGATGCTCTGACGCACGATTGGCCCCCAGGTCTACTGCATGCTTTTCCTCCCGTTTCCACCTCATCCCAAAATTCCTTCAGAAAGCTCAAAGGTTGAGAAGCAGAGTGATCCTCATTGCCCCTTATTGGCCCCATCAAGTCTGGTTCCCTTTTGTATGGTCTCACCTTATTCTCACAGCCTGTGGATCCTGGATCAATCCCAGGGTCTGCTGTCTCATCCTCAGGGACTTATTCACCCCAATCTCTACAGCCTCAAGCTCCAAAGCTTGGTTTCTCCAGTTCAGATGATTGCCAGGCTACCTGATATTTCATCCCCTGTTCGCAAGATCCTTCTGGCTTCGCACAAACTTTCCACCAGAAAAATGTATTCCAGTAAGTGGACTTGATTCTCTAGATTGGCCAAAGAACATAACTTAGACCCCTTTTCCATGCCTATTCAGAAGATCCTACAGCTTCAGCATCGACAATTACAGTGCATTTAGCAGCTATTGCAGACTTTCACAATGGAATTGACAACTCATCTGTTATGTCACACCGACTGTGCAAAACCTTCATGAAAGGTGTATTACATATTAAACCTCCTGTCAAGCCTCTTATAGAGCCATGGGACTTGACTTTGGTGCTTCAGTCATTAACATGTCCTTCCTTCATGCCTTTTAATTCCTGTGATATAAAATTTTTGTCTTGGAAAACTCTACTTCTGGTAACCCTTACCTCAGCAAGTAGAGTATCTGAGTTGCAGGCCTTGAGTGTCAAGAGACCTTACTTGATTTTTCATAGGGAAAGAGTGTCCCTACGTACTTACCCCTCCTTTTTGCCCAAGGTCATTTCTGACTTTTCCATGTACCCTTTTTCTTTCCTCACCATTCAAATAGAGGGGAATACCTTCTGCATACCCTCGATGTTCATTGGCAACTTCGTTTCTACTTGGACAAAACTAAATCTTTCAGAAAAATGGATCAATTGTTTGTGGCGTTTGCAGGACCCAGACTGGGTAGGCCTGTTTCCAAAATGACTTTATCTTCTTGGCTCAGAAGCGCCATTACTTTCATCTACCATCAAAACAAAGTGTCTTTACCTTCCAGAATAAAGGCTCACTCTACTAGATCGATGGCTACCTCAGTGGCTTTTCATTCCAGAGCCTCTATGGATGATATCTGCGCAGCAGCCACTTGGGCAAGACCCTCATACCTTTATCACTCATTACAAATTGGATTTTGCCTCCAGGGGACGAGCATCTTTTGTTTCTATGGTGCTCGGGAATGTCCTTCCTTATGGCCACCTAGGACTCAAGTAGCTGGGGACTTGGTCCTAACAGTAAGGAATGAATAAAGATTTACAACATCAGATAAAGAAGTTATGTCTTACCATAACGTTCCATCTGTGTTGTATATTTTTATTCATTCATTACTTCCTGCCCTCCTTCCCCCTGCCTGGACCTTCTGGTGGACTTCAGGATTTCCTTATTAGTTAAGGTATCTGCTCAGACAGAGCCTCCTACTATCACTATTATTACTTCTATACTATAATGGCGGGCAAACTCGATCTGAAGAGACTATGAGAGGGGCATTGTGGGTAGGTCTTAGCTGAGAGTTTTTGGCTGAAGCGAGCTTGGTAACGGCCGTGTCTGTTTTGAGGATGGAACCGAAGTCCTAATAGTAATGAATGAATAAAGATCTACAACACAGATGGAACGTTATGGTAAGACATAAGTTCTTTTTTCACTCCCTATCTAAGCCTGGTAGCCTGTGACTACCTGCCTCCAAGTCCATCCATTCCCACTGTCCCTTCTTCTTTCTCTCTTTTTTGCAACTTGGAATCGGATCACCCAAGACTCTTGGATCCTCCATCATCCAGAGAGGACATTTCAAAGTTTGGGAAACTTTTTTCCATCCTTCAGAGGCATCCCACAACCACCAAAGAATCAAATGTCCCTCTTCCCTCAGGCAATTTCAGATCTTCTCTCTGAGGGAACTATTCAAGAGGTCCCTTCTGTTCAACAAGGGAAAGGGTTCTACTCCAGGATGTTTTTCATTCCAAGGAAGGATGTCCCCTGGAGAACTGTTCTGGATCTTACCCACCTAAACACCTTTCTGAAAGTCTCATCCTTTTGGATGCTGACTTTGCCCTCCCTTCTTCTCATTCTTTCCAAGCTTTCGCGGTGTCATTGGACATCACAGATGCTTATTTTCACATCCCCATTCACCCTCAGTTCAGGAAACATCTATGTATTTCTGTTGCTTCTTCTCATTTTCAGTTCTGTGCTTTGCCCTTTGATTTTTCTTCGGCGCCAAGGGTCTTTACAAAATGTTTGGCTCCTGTCATAGCATTCTACAAACTGCAGGGAATTCAGATCTTCCCTTATTTAGGTGATCATCTTATCCAAGCCCAGTCACCAGACCTACTTCAGGAGTCTCTTTCCTTCACCATTTCACTTCTAGAGAGTCTAGGCTTCACTATAAACTATCAGAAGTCCTCTCTGACCCTTTCACACGACCACATTTTTCTGAGCTGCAGGATCCAAACAAACGAGGTGCTAGCTTCCCTACCCACAGAAAAGATGCTGCTTCTCACCTCTTAATTCCAGAACATCTTACCTCTCCAGTCTGTGACCGCCAGGACTTCCTATGCCTCCTATGCCTCCTGGGGTTCATGGCATCTACTATCCCCATGCTCCCCTGGGTCAAACTGCACATGAGGAAAATTCATTGGTTTCTAAAGACTCTTTGGATGCAACACTCCCACCCCCTGGATTTCATGATTCCACTCCTACCCTGCATAAAAAAGGAGTTGGATTGGTGGATACTTGAGGTAACCAAAAATCCTGGTCTCTCCTACCTCCTTCACAGACACTTCAGACACAGGCTGGAGCATGACTGTACAGTCCTGGACGGTCAGGGATGTGTGTGGTCTCTCCCATACAGGCAAAGGAACACATCAGTGTAAAAGAAAACAGAGCCCTGATTTTTGCTTTGAAAATCTTCAAATCCAAGCTTATTCCAGGGGTGCTTAGGTGGTTCACAGACACCACCATTGTTATGTGGTACGTCAAGAAGCAGGGGGGGGCGAAGTCTTGCCTTTTATGCAGACAAGCCGTATACCCCTGGGAGTTAGCTCTTCAAAGCCAAGTCTCCCTTCAGGTAGTTTACCTTCCCTTGGCTCACAATGTGGTGGCAGACACATTAAGCAGGTCCATGACCCAGTCCCATGAGTGGATGTTACACAGGGATGTGTTTCTTGAACTGATCCATCATTGGGGGTATGCCTCGGGTAGATTTCTTTGCCTCCACCATGAACAGACCTCTTCCAGAATGTTGTGCCAGGGTTCCACACCCCCTGACATGGAAGGTGGTCACTGTATCATTTTCTTGGAAGGGAATGTTTCTGTATGCATTCTCCCCTTTACCTCTCCTCCAAAAGGTCCTACTGAAGATTCAACAGGATCAACCAAAAACCTTGCTGGTGACTCCCTTTTGGCCAAGGCAGCACTGGGTTCCCCCTTCTCCTGCACTTAAGAGCAATCATCACAAATTACCTCACATGATGGATCTCCTCACACAGGACAAGGGAACCCTGATACATCCACAGCTGTTAACTCTGAACCTGGCTGTGTGAGTGATAGGATCTTGATTCCCTTTATACACCTATTTTCAGAGGACATACTTCAAGTTCTGCAGGAGGCCAGAAAACCCACTATTAAGAAATCCTAGGTTTCAAAATGGAAAAAGTTTTCCATCTGGTGTCGCAAGAAGGATCTACAGCCACTGTTAGTCTTAGTTCCGATGTTTTTGTCCTCTCTGTGTGAACTGATGAAAGGTTGCCTACCTTTATTCTTCAGTGAAGGCTCACCTTTCAGCTATCTCAGGCTGTCTACCTATGTCACTCCCTTTAGACTCGAGGTTAGAGGTGAAACTTTTCCTAAAAGGTGTCCTTCATATTAGACCACCGAGGAAACCTACTCCTTCTCCTTGGGATCTCAATTTTCTGTTAGAGAAGCTTACATTGGCACTTTTTGAGACAGCAGGTTCCTCTTCCCCGCAACATTGTGCATGGAAATCAGCTAGAAGGGTTTCTGAGCTGCAAACTGTTGTTTATCCCCACTTCACATTTTTCCACAAGCACATGGTATCCTTGCATACCAACTCTTCCTTTGTCCCTAAGGTGTTCATTGGGTTATCTCTTAACCAGTTTATCAATCTTCCCACCTTTTTTCCTTCCCCTCAATCTAAAAGTGAGAGAATCCTGCATTCTTTGGATGTGCATAGGTAACTCGGATACTACCTGGATAAAACCAATCTTATCCTTAAATCTGAACCCCTGTTTGTGTCCTACCACCAAAGGGCCCTGGGTCAACCGGTTTCCATGCAAACTATTTCTTCTTGGATTTCTAAAGCTGCCTCTTTCTGTTACTTGGCCAACGGTAAGAGCCTTTCTCCTCCAGTGAGATCACACTCCATTAGAGCAGTATCCTCTTCTGGGTCTTTCTTTAAGGGCTTGGACAGTTGTTCTATCCTGGAGGTGGCTACATGGTCCTCTCTTCATGCTTTCACTAAACATTATAAACTTGATGTCTCCAAATACAGGGCTGCTTTTGCTAGGGCTATTCTACATGGCTTTGTAGAGAAAGCTTCTGCTCCTCCTTCTCAGCTTTCCCATGCATGAACTTTGGCATTCTCCCGTATTTGATGAATACTGCAGCATATGAATAAAAGGACATAGAATAGTTGTGTAAAATCTTATCATAACCATAGATGTCCTTCTCTTCTATATGCTACAGTATTGCTACCTCCGCTCCCCCTGGCTTCCCCTGATGCTTGCTTGTCTTCCACCTAGGCTCCTGCCGGTGCTTGGCAGCATTGAGTTCTTTGAGGTTGGTGCATGATGGTGTCCGCTTTATACCAGATGTCCTTTTATGACCAATGTACTCGAGAGGATGTGCTGTGTTGCTCGCTCCTAGCAGTAGCATGTAAACCTTTATATACTGGCCAGACATACGAGTTAGCCGGAGGCAAATTCCCATATGTGATGAATATTGCAGCATATAGGAGAGAAGAGCATTTATGGTTATGTTAAGATTTTACACAACTGTTCTTTTGTGATTTCTGTTTTGTATATTACCAATTGCAAAGGGGATATAAGTTTCTTTTTGCAAATGCTTATTTTCATTTTGTTTTTGTTTTGATTATTTGTGGTGTTGATATTCTGGCTTTGATAGACTATTAATGGTATACTTGTGCTCACACTGAAGTTTTCTGATTACAGCATTAGTAGATACCTAAAAAAATTGTAATTATATCCTTACATACCCATATATGTACATGTATTAATTTTAGCAACAAAGCTTGAGCTTCTGTTTAACAAAATGTTCCCTTTCAGGGGGATACCATAGGGTGCATGCAAGTTATGTGACTTGGCCAGGATTCCTTCTTGTAAACACATTGTGTATATATGTAAGTGTGTGTCTGAGTAACACGAGAGTTTGCTGCAAATTTCACAAATGACATGCTACTTTCTATATATAGTTTTTCTAGAAATGCATTATTTTTCTTTTTTCTTTTTCACCCCCCTCCCAAAAATAAGGCTTGGTGGAGAAGACATTTGGCAAGAAAGAAGTTCCAGCAAGTCAGACACTACACTGTGCTTATGCAAGCTCACATTAGAAGGAAAATTGCTTGCTCTGCTTACAAACGTATCTACTGGGCAACAGTTATTATTCAGAGATATGTACGAGCCTGGATTAAGGCTAAAGCAGATCGTAGAACTTTCTTAACTTTAAAGACCGCAGCCTGTGTGATCCAATATATGTTCAGAAGATGGAAGAAGCATAAACTACAGATGCAAACTAAAGCTGCAGTTGTGCTACAGTCAAGTTTCCGGAAATGGCAGGCACGAAAGATGCGTTTTAGGTCTGCTGTTGTTATTCAGTCTTGGTACAAAATGCACAGGGGAAGGCAACAGTACTTGCATATCAGAAACAGCATTTTACGATTACAGTCTTGGTATCGAGGGTGCAGAGCAGGACAACAACAAAGAGCTGAATTTATTGAAATGAAAGCAGCTGCTGTTACCCTCCAGGCAGCTTATCATGGATATGTGGCCCGTAAAATGATTCACAGGTGGAATGATGCTGCACATGTAATACAGTCTACTTATAGAATGTTTAGGTGTCGTAAACGATTTAAACTATTGAAGTGTGCTGCTCTAGTAGTACAGCGGCACTTCAGAAACAGGCTTGTTAGAAAGCAGCAGTGCTACTCTTTTGAGCTTTGTTCAGTGGCTCTGAGTAGTCCATCTGTTTGTAAGGGTAGATATGTGAGAAGCGCTGCAATTACACAACATCAAGCTGCAGTTGTCATACAGTCTTATTATCGAATGTATGCCGCACAAAAAAAGCTCAGATTGAAGAGATCAGCTGCTTTGGTAATACAGAGGCAATTTAGGGCAATTTGCAAAGGAAGAGCATATCGATTTTATTATTTACAAGCGAGAAGAGCTGCTGTAACCTTACAGAGAGCATACAGAAGATGGAAGTATAAAAAATTCATGCAAAGGCTTTACAAATCTGCTACTGTAGTTCAAGCAGTGTTTAAATGCTACATACTTCATAAGAGATTCAAGAAACTTAAAGCTGCAAGTGCTCAAATTCAGAGATGGTATCGTAGAGTTTCGCTGTACAAGAATGAGCGATATCATTACCTCCTGCTGCGCAGCTCTGTAGTAAAAATTCAGGCCACTTATAGGGGTATAAAAGTGAGAAAAGAGATGCAGAAAATGCACAAGGCAGCTACTGTGATTCAGACCATGTTCAGAATGCATAAATCGCATGCTTCATTTCAAGCCCTGAAAGCAGCAGTGGTCATCATACAGAGCCATTATAGAGCTTACCGTAGAAGAAGGGAAGATCAGCAGAAATATTTAACAACATACAAGGCAGTAGTTGTTGTTCAGTCACTTTACAGAGGTATGAAGGTTCGGCAGCAGTTAAACACAATGCACAAAGCAGCAACAACAATACAGTCCTTCTATCGAATGCATAAACAGCGGAGTCATTTCAGGAAACTTCACTGGGCAGCTGTTGTTATGCAGCAACGTTACAGGGCACGCCAGTCAAGGAATATTCAAGTAGAAGAATACAGGAAATTGAAAAAGGCAGCTGTTTGTATTCAGTCTACGTTCCGAAATATGAAGACAAGAAGGCAGTTTCAAACAATGCACAAAGCAGCTACTGTACTTCAAAGTAACTTTAAAGCTTGTGTTAAAAGAAGATATTATATTCATCTTAAGGCAGCTGCTATTACTGTTCAGCAGTGTTATCGAGCAAGACTGGTAGCAAAAAAACAAAGGCAAGAATATTTGCATGTTCGGAAGGCTGTCACTGCTATACAAGCTGCATACAGAGGTATGAAGGTGAGGCAGCAGATCCAGCAGAGAGACGAGGCTGCTACCATTATTCAGACCTTGTACAGGATGCACAGGGTACACATTTCATTTTGCACACTGAATTCAGCAGCAATCATTATACAGAGACATTACAAAGCTTACCGTAAAGGTAAGGAGGAACGGCAGATGTATGTGACAGTACGCAAGTCAGCTGTTATCATTCAGGCATTTTACAGAGGTGTGAAAGTACGGCAGCACTTAAGAATGATGCAAAAAGCAGCAACAGTCATACAGTGTTATTATCGAATGCACAGGCAGCATAGCCATTTCAGGAAATTGTGCTGGGCAGCAATAGTTGTGCAACAACGATATAGATCCCTTAAGACAGAGTATGTCCATTTACAAGACTACAGCAGAATGAAAAAGTCAGCCATATGTATTCAGTCTACATTTCATGGCATGAAAACAAGAAGGCAGCTTAAAACAATGCATAAGGCTGCTACTGTAATTCAGAGCAACTTTAAAGCATATGCTGAAAGAAGGCGCTATTGCTGTCTTAGAACAGCTGCTGTTACTATCCAGAGAAGGTATCGAGCAGCAGTTCACACAAAGCAGCAACGTGAAGATGATCTCTCTATGCAGAAGGCTGCCATCATTTTAGAAGCAGGGTATAGAGGTATGAAAGTGAGGCGACAGTTCAAACATTTGCACCAAGCAGCTACTGTAATTCAGGCAGCATTTAGGATGCGTAGACTTCGTATACCATTCCTTGCAATGAAGGCAGCAGCAATCATTATACAGAAGTACTACAGAGCTTACCATAAAGGTAAGGAGGAGCAACAGCAGTATTTAAGAATATACACATCAGCTGTTGTAATTCAGTCCTTTTATAGAGGTATGAAAGTACGAAAGCAATTAAAAATAATGCACAAAGCTGCAACAGTGTTGCAATCACATTACCGAATGTACAGAGAACAGAAGTACAAGAAATTCTGTTACTCAGCATTACTAATACAACAAAGGTATAGAGCCCTTAAAGCTGGTAAAGTACAGTTACAGGAATACCACAAAATGAAGAAGGCAGCCATCTGCATCCAGTCAGCATTCCGTAGTATGAAGGTAAGAAGGCACCTTCATGAAATGCATAAAGCTGCTAGTGTACTTCAGAGTAACTTTAGAGCGTATGCTCAAAGGAAAAACTATTGTTGCCTTAAATCAGCTGCTGTTACTGTTCAACGCTGGTATCGAGCAGCAGTTCTTGGAAAACGAGAGCATCAAGTGTATTTGTGTTTTCGGAGAGCTGTCATTACTTTGCAAGCTGCTTACAGAGGTTGGAAAGTGAGGAGTGAAATTAAACAGTGGCAGAAGGCTGCCACTGTAATTCAGGCAACTTTCAAGATGCACCAGTACCATACCACATTCCTTGCCTTGAAAACAGCAACAGTCATTATACAAAGACATTTCAGAGATTATTATAAAGCTAAAATAGAACGAGAAAACTATGTCTTGGTGCAGAAGTCAGCAGTCATCATTCAGGCCTATTACAGAGGTATGAAGGTTCGACAGCAACTGAGAAAAATGCACAAAGCAGCAACATTGATACAGTCCGTGTACCGAATGAATAGACAAAGCAGTTATTTCCAAAAACTCCGATGGGCAGCTGTAGTTTTGCAGCAACGACATAGAGCCCTTGTTCTGAGGAATAACGTAAAGGAGTATAGAAGAATGAGAAACGCAGTCAGCTCTATTCAGTCTGCATTCCACAGCATGAAGAAAAGAAAGCAGCTTGAAGCAATTCATGCTGCTACTGTAATTCAGAGTGCCTTTAAAGCATATGCTGTAAGGAGGAAATACTTTCATCTTAAGGCATGTACTATTGCTATTCAGCAGTGGTATAGAGTGACGGTACTAGCTAAACAACAACGACAAGAATATGTTCGTGTTCAGAAAGCTGCTATTACTCTACAGGCTGCATACAGAGGTATGAAAGCAAGGCAGCAGATCCAGGAGAGCCACTATGCAGCAGCTAAGATTCAGGCAACATTTAGGATGAGTAGATTGTATGTTTCATTTCAGACAATGAAAGCAGCAGCAGTTGTTATACAGGTTCACTTCAGAGCTTATGTGTGTGGCAGAAGCGATAGAGAAAAATACCTAAAACTGAGAAATAGTGCCATTTTTCTTCAGGCTGCTTACAGAGGAATGAAAGCCAGATGTGAGCTGCAGGAGATGCAGAATGCAGCTACAAAAATCCAAGCACACTATAGAATGCACAGGTGTAGCTTCTATTACAAAAGACTTTGCTGGGCTGCTAGAGTTATACAAGAAAGTTACAGAGCATGTAAAGCCAGAGAAACTGCATCATGGGATTATGCATGCTTGAAGAAAGCTGCTGTTGTCATTCAGTCTGCCTTCAGAGGTATGAAGGCAAGGAAAAAAGTTAAGGAATTGCGCCAGGCTGCTACAGTTATTCAAAGGGCATTCAAAACTTATACAGAAAGGAAGAAATACCTTGGACTAAGAGCAGCTGTTATTTCCCTTCAGACACAATATTGGACAGTAGTTTTAGGAGGAATGCAACATCAGAAATATCTTTCCATATGTAAGGCAGCAGTTGCCATTCAGGCTGCATATCGAGGATTCAGAGTTAGGAAGAAAGTTAAGCAAATGCATATGTCTGCCACGTGTATCCAGGCAGCGTTTAGAATGCATAAGGTGAGAAAAGAATACCAGTCAATAAAATGGTCTGCAGTGATTATTCAAAGGAGGTACAGGGCTCATGTCAGTGGAAAAGTTCAGCACCAGAAATATTTAGCTATATATAAAGCAACTGTTCTTATTCAGTCAAGGTGGAGAGGCTTGCAAGTTCAACAGCAGCTTAAAGTAATGCACTGGGCTGCAACAGTGATACAGTCTCACTATCGAATGCACAGACAGCGCACCCACTATATGATGTTGTGCAGGGCAACTAAAATGACACAACAAATGTTCAGAGCACGGAGCCTCAGAGATGCTGAAGTATGGCATTACAACAGATTGAAAAAAGCTGCTGTCTGCATTCAGTCTGCTTTCCGTGCCAAAAAGGCAAGACAGTTAATGTGCAGAACTCTGGCTGCACAACGCATCCAGTCATTCTTACTAATGTCTATAGACAGGAAACATTTTCTTCGGAAAAAAGCTGCTGCAATTGTACTTCAGTCCATGTTTCGTGGATATAGAGAGAGAGTGAATTTCAAGTTAATGCAGTATGCAGCAGTTGTAATTCAGCGGCAGTATAGAGCATGGAAGTTGATGAATTCTGAAAAAACAAGATATCAGACAGTTAAGCAAGCAGCTGTCATTATTCAGTCTGCATTCAGAGGAATGGCTGCTAGAAATATGGTCAAACGCAAAGTTGCTGCTGTTAGGATTCTTGCATTTCTTCGTATGGCTGTGTGTCGAAGAAAATTTCTTCAACTTAGATCAGCAGCGGTTTTGTTACAGGCTCAGTATCGTGCACATTGTGCCAGAAAATTATACCTAAGAATTAAGTGTGCAGTTCTGACATTACAGAAATATTACAGAGCTTGTGCTAGCATGAAAAAACAGAGAATGATTTACCTGAAAACACGGGCATCCATCATTTTCCTTCAGTCAAGAATCAGAGGATTTGTTCAGAGCAGGAGATTTCAGACACTTAAAAAGAGTACAGTTGCAATTCAGGTATGAGTCAGATATGTACATATAATATATTTATGGTCCTTTGATCGCTGTCACATGTTTCACATGACTACCTTATCTAGGATTTAAGCATTTAAAACAAACCATTGCCTGATATTTAAGATTATTATACTTTCAGATGTTCTTGACTGACTTTTCCTTTGATTTTTTTTCCCCGTTATACTTTTTTTTTTTTTTTTTTTTTTTTTGTAAGTTCCTATGTAAAGTACTAGACTAGCTACCCTTGCGGGTGATTTTAAGACTAGCCCAGTTTTCCTTTTTTGCTCGACTTAACCTATCCCATTTGGTTAGAGATTGGCCTTACCCAGCCCGTGGTCGATAATTATATATTACCCTTAAGAATAGTTAGGATCATACCATAGATAATTTGAGGGGACCCTTGCATTGGGATTTAGGAGCTTTCCCTGTCCATTACTAGTACACGGAGCAGTCCCTGGGTAAATTTTCTGTTTCCCATACAAAAATTCATACTGTGCTTGAATATGGACAGGGATGAACTTTGTTTTACTTGAATGGGGAGTTTTGCCTTCATCTGTTGCTTTGGTGACCTTTGCAGAAAAATCTACCAGATCTGAGTAAGCATGAACTGGCCTTGACAAATTCAGACTGAGAGGAGTCCTTAAAGGCATGAGATCTCTTTCTGCTTTTGGTGACCTAGGCTTGGGAACAAATATAGGTTGCCAGAAAATATGGTTAAGAATGATAGACTTGGCCACTAGCCAACTTTCCTAGCTTGTGGAGAGGGAAATGATAGAATGATATGACCATTGGCCAATTTTCTTAGCCTGTGGATAGTCTGTGATGAGGGTAGGATTCATTTTGCTGTCTGCATGCCCCAAGAAAAGCCAAGAGCCTCAAAAATGCAGTGATACTAAGAAGAGGGGGAGGGAGCATGACATGCTTTGTGTAGTATTTGGAAGTACAAGTTTAAGCATTCTTGATGCATTGCATGACCCACTTTCTAAGGTAAGACGTTGGCCTCCACTTCTTGTTGGTGCTTCACCTTGTCTGTTCACTTACCTATCTGTCAGATCTGTGCTTCTCATTCAAATTTTGTATTTCTGCTTCTCAAGGCACACATCTAGATTTGCTGAATTTTGTATTTCTGCTTCTCAAGGCACACATCTAGATTTGCTGAAAACAGGGTGATAAAGTGTTGGAAGAGCGAAGGAGAACAAGAAGCAGCTGGAAGGTGATAAATTCATAGATGTGTGCACGAGGCTAATGAATACTGGACCTTTTTACACTTAACCATGCATCCCAAATCTCTGTCAAGATGTTCATCGTGCATACAGCTGCAGTCATAACAGATGATTTTTCCTGCCATCAGGCGGGTCCGCGGTCGGCCGAATTCCAAAGTCTAGGTCTGGCGTCGGTTGTCGTCGCTTCCTCCCTGACGTCAGTACGACAGGGGTATAAAAGATCCAGCCGACGCCATTTTCTTCAGTCTTTCTTGCCGCGCGGTGCCCGAAGCAGAAGCAGTTCGCAAGTGCCGGTCGGCCAGCTCCTGAGATTACGAATATTTTTCAACCGAAGTCTTCTTGAAAGCTAAGTACCCCGCTGGGGAAACTTTTCTTGCCTCAGACTGATGTCAGACAAAGTTAATAATTGCATTTCTTGTGGGAAGCAAATACCGCATAAGGATTTTCATTCCAACTGCATTCCTTGCCTAGGCCCAGACTACGACGTCTCGGCCTGTCGTTTTTGTGCTACATTCAACAGACGCACTATTAAGCGTCGGGCGGAGTTCGCCCAACACTATTTCGGCAAAAAATTTAATTACATTATGTCGTCGGATACTCCGACTCCAGTTTTGAGTAAAAGACGCAAAGATAAGGACCGACATACGAGGTCCGCGACTTCTACCGACACCACGCCAAAGCCTCCTACAGGTGGTCCGGTTCTCAGTGAGGCGCCTACGCAACCCCTGACTACCGACGACACTTCATTGGCGGTGTCTTCTGTGCCCGAGGTCGCAGGCTCTTCGGCCCACACCCCGATTACAGATACCAAAGCCACTATTGGCGGTGAAACTCAGAGTTTAGATAGACCTGCCACCTCTCAAGGTGTCTTCAGGCCTTCCTCTTCTTTTTCCATCAAGGCTTTCACGAAGTCTAAATCAGCCATGCATACTAAAACTA
>NC_056741.1:786232729-786357729 GCF_019279795.1 Protopterus annectens
TATGTGTGTGTGTATATATATATATATATATATATATATATATATATATATATAATGTGTGTGTGTATATGTGTGTGTGTTTATGCCCCTGGTTTAAATGAAAATATTATTGTTTCCAGTGCTTTGCCCTGGTATTTTTTAACCACGCCTAGCCTCTTGCAGGTGATTGTTTATTGCTGTTTACAACTTTATTGCGTCACTTGATTGGGTATCTCAGTCTGCACTGTGTTCATGCTTATGTAGTTTTATTTGTTTTTCTGTAATCACTGCCTTACTTTCTGATTTTTCACTTTAGTTCTGGTGAAGTCCTGATGCTAATAAACGGACATAAGCGCTCACCACAAGTTTTTCTCCAGTGTCCTTTATGTGGGTAATTTTCGAACTACCATTGTTGGTACTGCCTTTAAAAAAAATGTTCTGTGTAGGTCTTGTCTGTGATGTGCACGGTCTCTTGTTTTTTTTTTTGAAAGAAGGCAGAAAAACACAAGGGAACCACAGGGTTCAAGCAGTGTGAAGAATGTGGCAGAAAGATGCCCAACTCCGATTGGCATATTTCATGTGTTTATTTGGGGGCTCCGCATTTGGAAATACAGCCACCGTTTGGACTCTGCAAAGGTTTCAGGTCTTGAACCCTTGCAGGGAGGAGTATGCCCTTTTTGTGAGGCTTTGTCTGAGGTGGAGACATTTAAGTCTCCCAGAAGAGAATCCATGAAAAGGAGTCATTCTGTTCCTACGTCACCTATAGTACATGAAGCTAAATCCGCTGTACCAACAACTGCTGAAATTACCAAAACTCCTACGGCACCGACCTTATCATTGGTACCAATGACCCTCTCGGCACCAACAGTTGTCTCCCCAAGCATTCCGTTTGCTCCCTCCCCTGCAAAGCAAATTTTTGGTCAGCTGACCATGGTGCCAGAGGTCGAGATTACAGCAAGGGCTATTTACTCCCCATCTTTCTTGGATCAGCACTTAAGTCCATTTCTTCAAAGACCTGAATCGCTCTCGCTGGTGTCTATCCAGTCCACCAGGAGCCTTTCAGAGCTTGATGTCATCAGATTAGTGGATTATCTCTTGGCATCCTTTAGTACTTTTCTCTCTTCTGGACCCAAGGGTTACTCACCTAGCTCTCCCACTTGTCTTCCTCCTTCAAACTCTCCGCAGGTCTTGGAGCCCTCAACTTTGACTTTCCAGATGCCAATTTCTTCGGTGCCCATGGTGGATCTCACCTTGGTTCCGGAACTGACTCTTTGGTCTGCGGCTCCATAGGAGCTGACCCACTCACTGGACCATGATTTCGCTGTCGGCACTGGGATCCCTGGATCGTCTCCGATTTTTTTTTTTCCAACAATTCATTTACGGTTCCTGGTGCCCTGGCATTTACAAGTCCTCTCGCGGCTCGTACTGTGGAGTTGCGCTCGTCTGAGCGTGGTAACCACGGTTCTGAGGTTGTCTTTCAGTTCTGGGCTCCTATCCATCTTCAGACAGGCTTGTGTTTCAAATTGTGGAGAGCACCCTGTCCTCAGCAGACTAACAGTTGGCACCATTCCCATTCGAGTGTCACATCTGTGTATCTTTTGGCTCGTATCAGTCACAGTCTGCTACCTTGGGGCAGCAGGCTTAAGAACAGCAAGACCCCCTGTTGTAGGGTCCCTCTCTCTTAGGAGTCTTCCTCAGATCTTCCCCCTGAGGAGCCACCCTGTAAGAGATCATGCAAGAGGGAGCACCTGGATTCTCCAGAAGAATCTGTCACTGAGGATACAGATTTTGATGAAGGGGCAGGGTCACCTCCTGCGTCCTGGAAATTTTAAAACAGAGGGGTGATTGGAAGTCCACAAACCCATCCTCTGTGGAATCTGTTTTCTTGCAGGCTTTTCCTGCCTGGCCTTCTACTTCTGGGTGACCCCACCTTCCGATGAACTGGTCATACTCATGTAGCGTGCGTGGAAGGCCCCTGATGCTATAGAGCCAATTCCCTGGAGACCGGACAAAATTCTTTCCGCCCCTGAGGATCAGCCACAGTGGTCGAAAGTTCTAGCTGTAGATGCTTTGTTGGTGATGGCTGCCACAAAATAAGGATCTCACCAAGGAGAGTCCAACTGTCCATCCTCCAAACCCAGAGTCCCTGATGATTGACAGATTTGGGAAGTTGGTCTTTGCTTCATCATCCTTCGCCATGCCATCCATCCTTGAATTTTTTTGCACATTTCACGTGACTCCAAAGGCATCTGATAACTGAGCTTTCAGACACCTTTAGCAGGAGCAGTATCTAATGAGGTCTGTTATAAGGTTACCTACCAGCTTGCCACCCTAGAGTCGATCTCCAAATTGTCCATGCTGTTTATTGCACTTATAGCCAGGGCAGTGTGTACAGGCATTGGCATTAAGCATCACACCTGGATGCATTTGTGACTTTGCAGACTCCTTCACGTCTTTCTTTATCAATGCTCCCGTTGATGCTTCATTGCTATTTGGGCCAACAGTCAGGCACACATTAGCCAGGTGGAGAAGAATGTAAAGACCCTTTCTGCTATGCCTTGCATTTTTCCACTACTCAGTTTGCTTACTTCAGGAATCAGGGGAGTGGAAATGTGGTTGGGAAAGTCCCAAGGGCTTTTGTGGGACACACGTGGTAAGTATTCCTCCCAGGGCAGAGGGGGGAACTCTTCCGGAAGACGCCCCTCCTGTGGCAAAGGCGACCAGCTTAACCAGGGTTCCAGGGATTACTTCTCTGGACAACCCTACTAGCTCTTCTGAACAGCTGCCCGATTGCTTACCTCTGGAAGCAGTCAGGGGAAGATTCTGTCTGCACCATTCAGCCTGGCACACAATAACATAATTTTCTTGGGTGCATTTGACAATTAACAGAGGTTACCATATCCCTTTTTTATTCTTTATCCCAGACCACAAAGGTGAATCCCCGATGTTCCACCCAGTCAGAGGGATATAGCAGCACTTGAAATCCATAAGCTGCTTCGATAGAGTCATCCAAACAGTCCTTCCAGACCAAATAAGATCCAGATTTTATTCAAGATTCTTTTTAGGGCTAAGTAAGACAGTGGACTCGAGGCCAGTCTTAGACCTCAGTGTACTAAACAAGTTTGTTCAACAGACAAAATTCCAGATGGTCACTGTTCAGTCTATCCTTCCTTTTCTGGAGAAAGAAGATTGGATGTGCTCCATAGATCTTCAGGATGTGTACTACCACATAACAATGGACAGACACTCCAGAAAACACCTTAAGTTCTGGCTAGGGACCAGTCATTACCAGTTTCGAGCACTGCCCTTTGGTCTCACCACAGCCCCCAGGGTGTTCAAATGCATGGCACTCGTAGCAGCACACCTAAGGCTACAGGGATTCCATGTGTTTCCATATTTACACGACTGGCTCCTCACTACTCCCACCAGGCATCTGCAGCTTTGCATCTTTGACTCCATTCTAAGGCTTGCAGAGTTCTTGGGTATTTTGATCATGAAGGAAAAGTCAAAGCTACTCCCTGCACAGGACATAGAATTCATCGGATCAAGACTAAACAAAATCCTGCATGGCTACTCTTCCACTTCACAGACTGGAAAAGCTGAGGTCTCAGCTTCAAGTGATATTCTCTCAAGGCAAAGTTCCAGCTTTGTCAGGTCTTACAGCTCCTTGGGTCCATGGCAGCAACAATCACCTTAGTCCTCTGACGAGATACCACATGAGGCAGCTTCAGTGGCTCCTGGTGTTAACAGTGGTCAATGTTAATTCATCCAATGTGCCACCCAGTCAGAATAACCATCCAGTGCTAGCAGGTTTATATTGGTGGATGAAGCCAGAAGACATATTATGGTGCTGCCCCTTTTTCCCTTCTCAGCCCTAGGCCATAGACACTTGGTCCCCTTTAGAGGCCAGTTTGCATATCAACATCCTAGAACTGAGGGCACTGCTCTTAGTTTTGCAAGCATTCCAACTGGCCCTCCCTTCAGGGGCAGTTGCTTTTCAGTCGGACAACATGCCACTAGTGTGGTACATCAGACAGAGTGGAACCAGCACCTACCCTCTTTGTCGGGAAGCCCTAATAGTTTCCAATTGGCAATCGCCTCCAAATGCTTTCTGATAGCAATACACATTCCGTGGAACTCTAACGTGATTGCTGACAAACTGAGCAGATGCGTTCTCTGCCTCATGAGTGGTCTCTCAGTTCTGATGATGTGGAGAAGATTTTTCGTCAATGGGGTCAGCTTTGCTGAGATCTATTTGCCTCTCCCATAAACCACAAATGCAGCAGCTATTTTGTCCTAGTACCCCTTCAGACGGAGTCCCAGAGAAATGCTCTTTTCCACAATTGGCCCCTGTGACTGCTTTATGCCTTTCCACCAAGCCCTCTAATTCTCCAGTTTTTGAAGAAAGCCCAACAGTTGAGAAGCAAAGTGATTTTCATTGCGCATTATTGGCCCTGTCAAGTCTGGTTTCCCTTTCTCTGGCCTCACTTAGTTCACCGTCTGTGGATTCTGGATCCAACTCCAGACCTGTTGTCTCATCCATAGGGCCTGGTCCATCCCAATCTACTTAATTTCAAGATGGCGGCTTGGTTTCTCCACTTCCAGTAATTTCCAGGCAAAATAATTGATCTTCCCTAGTACAAAAAGATATTTCTGGCTTCTCATAAACTATCCACCAAAAAATGTTATCTTGGCAAATGGAAGAAATTTGTGCTTTGGTCTAATGAAAAGAGTATTGATCCTTTTTCAGCCTCGATCGATAAGATCTTGGAATACTTATCCACCTTATTCCAGTTGGGAGCCTCTACTTCTACCATTAGAGTTCATTTAGCTGTCATTTCAAGTTTCCATAATGGTTTTGATGACCTTTCCCTTGATGTCTCACCATCTCTGCAGAATCTTTCTTAAGGCCGCTTTACATTGGAAACCACATTTCAAAGAGCCAATTGCACCTTGGAATTTTACGTTAGTCTTACAAAGTTTGGTCCATCAGCCTTTGAAGCCAGCAGCCACCTGTGATATCAAATGTTTTATTTTGGAGAAAACTATTCCTGGTAGCCATCACATTAGCCAGGAGAATCTCAGAATTGCATGCTGTGTGTGTGTAAAACATCCATATATCATTTTTTTAGAAAAAGAGAGCATCATTCAGAACTAATCCCTCCTTTCTGCCTAAAGTGGTGTCAGATTCCAGTATTAATCAGTCCATAGATCTACCAGTTTTCTTCCCAAATTTCTAATACAAGGGCGAATATTGTTTACATTTGTTGGACATGCAGAGGCAATTGTTTTTATTTGAATAGAACAAAATATTCTAGAAAATCAGACCAATTGTTCCTATCGTTTTTAGGTACTAGACTGGGCAAATCAGTTTTGAAAGTTACTCTGTCAAAATGGTTGAGAGATTGCATCACTTTTATTTAACAAGAAAGTAAGTTGGACTTGTCAACAAAAGTTAGGGATCATTCTACCAGATCTGTTTTCACTTAAGCAGCCTTTTATTCCAGAGCTTCCATGGATGATGTATATGCACCAAAATTTGAGCAACTCCCTATACCTTTATCACTCGTTATAAATTGGATACGGTCTCCAGGGGAAGAGCATACTTTGGGCTCTATGGTGCTCAGGAATATCCTTCCTTAGGGCCTCCCAGGGCATAAAGTCACTAGGGACTCTGTCCCAACAGTCAAAAATGAATGAAGATTGACATCATCAGATAAAGAAGTTAATTTCTTACCATAGCATTCCATCTGTGTTGTCGATCTTCATTCATTCTTTACATCCCACCCACCTACCTCCTCCAAAAAACTACTGGAGGTTCGGAACTAGTCTTGGAGTCCTAGTAGGGTTGTTGCTCAGACAAAGCTTCCATGAATTTCTACTGTATATGCAAAACTCGATCTGAGGGGAAGGGAAGAGAGAGACAGTATGGGTAGTCTTGGCTTGAGAGTTTCTGTCTGGCGCGAGCTTGATATAATGACCGAGTCGGTTCCGAGGATCAGAACAGAAACCCAACAGTCAAAACTGAATGAAGATCGACAACACAGATGGAACATTATGGTAAGAACATAACTTTTTCTTCTTTGATTAACAGCCATCAAAAAGAATTCTGCTCCACGAAGCCACAAAAAAATCTTTAGCAGTGGATGCCTTCCTAAAGTTGGGCAGGTCAGTTTCTATACATTTACCTACTAATCTCCTTACTCCCTTAGATGAGCCATAAAGGTAAAGTAGGGATCACAAAGTGTGATCCAGTAGCACCCTTTTAGCCCAAGTAGTGTTGTGTCGTCGCCCCCCTCCCCCTGATAAAAATGGCAGGGGGCAAGACTTAACACACTGCCTGATTGTGTCAGCCATTTGACTTTGCTCCAGTAGTCCTTGTTACCTCCAGACCTGAGGATATTAAGATTAATGACCATGTATAGTTTAACCGTGGTGTCCTTTAGTTACCTTTTGTCAAGAGGATATGCTGAACATTCCAAGGGAGGCTAGGAAGACTGCTGCAAGGAAATCTTGGATAACTCAACAGAAAATATTCTCTTTGTGCTGCTAACGGAGGACTTGGGACCCCAACCTTGTACCAATGCCTTTTGATTCTACTGTACCAGCTAGCTTATTGCCTCTCGGAAAGTTCACTTTTCATCTATTTGTGGACCTGTCTTTGGCTATATTACTGCCCATTAATTCTTGAAGGGAATGCTACGTTTGAATCTACCTTGAAAAGGGTGTTACTTCTCCACGGAACATGATTGTTTTATTGAAAGAAGTGATCTAAATCATTTAAGATCTAATTGTCTCAGCACAGTACAGATTATTGACCTGGCAAACTTTTTATTTGCCATTGTATAGTTTAGGGTAATTTCTGAAGTGTAGGTGGTGATGTACAGAGAGCCTCTCCTAATTTTCCTCAAGGACACAAACCTTTTATGGCTAAACTGATCACTACATTGAATCAATTTTTATAGTAGATAGTGCTGTCTCCAGATCTGAAAAAAGCAAATGGATGTCATTCCTTGGATGTCCATAGGCAAATGAGGGGTCATCTGGTCAGAACAAAAAAAATATAAGCACACAGTAACTTTTAATATTTTTTGCAACCGAAAGGAAGGGAAATAGTGTGGTAAACCATATCCAAGTGACTATCGCATTATGCATCTTCCTGTTATACTCTCCATGCCAAAGCCCTTAAAGGAACAAGTTAGGTCTCATACTACAAGTGAGTGCAATTTGAAGCAAATAGTTCAGCTTTTTAGAACGGCAGCATTGATAGTGTGGTGAAAGGTCAACTGAGAAGCTAGAGAGTTAAACATGGAGACTCCAGTACCAAATCATTATGATTCAATAGGTAGTGGTACAACAGACATAGCAAGACATTTTTACTGAAGATATATCACAAAGCCAAATTGTATTACCTTTATCAGGAGAACTGGTTGAAATTCCAGTTATGATTACACAGCAGGGGAAAGAGCAGGAAATAGAGCAGAGAAGTCAGAGTCACGCAAGAAGAGAATGCTCTAAGGAAAGATCCGCGCCATCAATAGAAATGGTTAATTATATTAAGATTGCTGAGAATGAGAGGGGGACTATAGAGACATGGTTTCAAAACAGTGAAAGCACCCTTTATTCTTGGATTTAGTGCCTGTCATGTATTTAGATCTACTGGCAATTGTTTGTTTAGTATCAGTATTTGTCAAAGATCTCATGACATATTCTGTGGGACAACAAATGCAAATTCCTAGATGTCCAAAAAACCCTAAACAAAGTTTCCACTTCACTGCTAGCTATAGAACACCATTTGTTACCGCTTCTGAATGTGATAGCAATCTAGAAACCTTACCTGAGATTCACAGTAAATCTTCTACTGATGGACTTCAATTAGCCATCAAGGAAATACACCTACATTGCCAGTGGTTGGCATGCCTATAACATTGTAAATCCTAATGTCTTTCTACAACTAGTTAAACTATCCTACCCTTGATCATATCCTCACAAATATGGACACTATTTGCACACCACCATATATATCATCATCCTATGGTAAATCAGATTGAAAATCCATGATCTTTTCCGTTAAAACAGGTGGCACTTCTGGAAATACCTGTGTGCTTAGGGACCTCTCAAAAGTAAACATTCAGTTACATGATGACCTAAATGAACTCTGCTCTAATCTTCCTCTGATGAATCCCATTGCTAAAGCCACTGCCTATAACATTGACTTGTACTTCTGATCAAATAGCTATATTGGTAAGACAGTCCTGTTCTCCCAGGTGATCTCTGCCCAACACATAAAGCTATGACAAACCCAGAGCTGTTGGACATGCTACATCTAAAGAAATCCCAATCCCTCCAAGCTACACGCTCTAGGGTCCTAAACCTTGTCACCACAATAAACAGGACACGCTGGAGGGATAGATTCCTGTCCCAGAGACTTCCTATACTCTGGAACAAGCTACCCATCTATGTCAAGCAAAGTTCGTCATTAGCACTCTTCACGAAAAATCTTGATGAGTGGATGGGAAATAGGAAATACACCCCGGGGATCACTTCTGTCTCTGCTGGAAAGTGGCACAGGAAAATAACATTCTTGGGTGGCGTAAGCTGTGGAACCTTGCTGGCTAGGCTTACGTAGGCCCTTGGGCCGATAGCCTAGTACCTACCTATGAAATGTAGTTTGAAATTTAAAAACAAACTGATGTGGTAGCATACTAATCTAAGTAAATTGCATAACAAGAGAAAGAAAATGCTTATAAGCACTCTCATTGTACTTCCCTTAAGCTGTAGCAAACTGTTAAAGGGCTTAAGGGAACCATTAGGAAGCTCAGAACTGAATGTAAACTTAAAATAGCCACTAAAACCAACAGTGTTGTTGAAATTTACACCTGGCCTGGCATTCATGTCCCTTATGAACAGAGGTAGCTTGTAAATGCCTGGCCATCAATGTCCTGTTTGGATACAGGACATCATTCTTTCAGGAAACCTGGCTAGGCTTAGAATGGCCCCCCAGGTCATTAGCCTAGTAACAGTCTATGAATCTATAAATAGAGCTAATCATATTTTGAAATACTATTTTGTGTTTATAGAACATGATTTAGTAATATCTGTAAAGTGTTTATTAAATTCATTAGCAACTCCTCTTGGATAATTTAAAATCTGATCTTCAAGTATAAGTAACTTTTTTGTATGCATTAATGTAGTTGTATGCTTTCTTGTTTTCAGTGTAAGTTGTCAATTTTTCTTATTGTATATTATGTTTAATTTACAGTTGGAATTCCTTACTAACTTTGTTTAGCTTTTATTAGTGGCACTTGAATATTTCTTGTACATATTGATTTTTTTTTTACTGTACAGTTTTATTAATTTCCTACTCCCCATTTAGAGACCTTTTGATTGTGATTGAAATAATTTACTTCAGCAGTTGGTGGAACAGCATCCGTTAGTATAGTTTCTAACATCAGTTTACCATGGTTCCTGGCAAGTTTGTTAATAATGTTTGCCCACTCTATGCTTCTGGGTCATTCTTAATTTTGTTATTTTTTAGTTTTTCATAATTATACATTTTGTTTATATTTGCAGATTTATTCTTTCTTTCAAAGATTATAAAATTGTGATTAGAGTTGTCTGATCGTGGTGTGTTCCTACTGTTACATTACTTTGTGTTCTCATTATTTGATCAGACAATATCCAGGAAGTTATCACAAGTATTTCCTTTGATTTAACTAAATAAAGCCAAAATGAGATATTATACTAATAAATTTTTGTGTTTATAGTAAAGAAGCACTAAAATTGTCCTGGTTTGATTGACGGGAAAGTAAAGACTCCAAGCAGAATGGTGTTATGATCTTCAAAACTTTTGTCTAAATATAATGAAATGTGCTATAGCATCCATACTTGCACTATAAGAAAAACTATTATTCATACAGTGTTTTTAACTTCAAAAGTATCAGCCACTAGAGTTTCCATGGCCATAATGGGTGACACTAAGGAAGACTGTATATTGTCATGTATAAGAATCATTATCCTGCCTCCTCTAGTTTGACATTTTAGCACTCCTATTTAGTGTACCCAATCAATGTGATGTCCGTGGAATTCCAAACCTCAGCTATGGCAACAGCTCTGTACTACTCATGATCAAGTATGCATTTGTTTGTTCAAATTATTGCCAACACAAATAACATTTCAAAATACGATTAGCTGTATTTATTCTTGGTCTGTTTTGGTTGTACCGCCTAAAAAGATTTTATCTAGTCTGACATCATTCCTTATGCAAAGCCAGTCTCAATATGACTTTAATGAAAAAAGTCAGTAGAGAACATTCTCTGGTCATAAAGTGAGTTTTTTTGAATATGTTAGAATAAATTCTTCAAAGTTGCCTTTATGATTTGTTAAAGAGACGAGGTTTGGAAAACCAATAAGCTGTCTGTGAGAATGAAGGAATAATTTCACTAAAAGTAACTTTTATTTGTTCGGATTCCAAATATTTCCCTCAAAGATCAATATATTAGGTCCATTATTATTCAAAATATTTATCATTTTACTCTACACTTCCTGTTTCCAGTCAACTCTCATACAGTTTTCTGATGAGACTGCAGTCATCACCACAGCAGATAAACCTCCCTGATCTGAACACCGTTACCCAAAAATCCTTCAAATCTATTGAAAAATGGCTTTCCAACAACTGGCTAATCTTAAACCCAAAAAAAGACTAAACTCTTGCTTTTTCTGCCTAAATCCCTCAACCACCTTAAACCTCCTTTCTCTATCGTATCCGTTAACAATACTATCACAGTGGAATCGCATACTAAACTTCTTGGTGTCATCATAGATGATCAACTCAGATTTGACCTTCACATGCTCAACTGTGTCAAGAAAACCCATCAAAAACTTGATGATCTCTACAGAAACAAAAAATTCATATCAAATAAGGCTAAAATCTCTCTTTCTCATGCTTATGTTATCCCTAGTCTCTTCTATATTTCACAAATCTTTACCAACCTACAGACCTCTCTCTTAACAAAACTAGAAGTCACATATAACAGAGTTGCCAGATTCGCTGCTAATCAAACCAACAAATCCCACCACTGTCACTAGAATTTCCCCAACAACTACTACTTTCTCAGATGCTGGTCATACATTCCATCCTGTAGAACCTCTCCTTCTGCCCAGACATCTCTTCACTTGTCTCCTTATACAGCCCTTCAAGGACACTCCACAGGTCGTACCACAAATTTACAAACCAAAATGCAGTATAGGTCAAATCCTATATAGCTACCCCCTCTTGGAACAAGCTTCCCCTGGCCATTAGAAGTATAAACTACCCAGGACAATTCAAAACTGCCCTCAGATATTATCTACTTGGTAATTGAACCTGTCAATGTAAACACCCTCCTTGAACTGCCTTACCATCGCCATCTCTTACTATTACTTACTTGACCCTCTCCTTAGGCTCTCTTCTGATCCATTGCACATCCAAGCTTAACCCTCCTCTCTCATCCTGCCTCACTGCACTCCATCCCCTACATCAAGCTTACTTCCTCTCTGACCACTAACTCTCAGTTTCTGATACTTGTATTGCTGTATATAATTTATTTAAATAGTACCAAGAAACAAAACACTCTCATTGTATTCCATACGCTAAATGCATGTTACGTACCTTACAACTTTTCTTCTGTTGTAAACCAAGTAACTATCTTGTAAATAATTTAGTCTAACTCCGCTTATTACCTATTCAAACTCATCTTGAATTAAGTAATGTAGAGTATTAACTTGTGACTCAAATGATTGATCATTCTCAGTTGTAAACTTGAGATTTACTATTTTTATAATTTTATGTATAACTGTGGAACTCTTCTTATTCTTCTAATTGTAAAAGTTTTATTTAGTACTGTAGTTATTGTACTACATTATGTTTTATAATTGTGGAACTTTTCTCCCCGGGCCTCTGCTGAAAAAGGGCAATAGCCCAGTCGGACTAACCCAATCAACAGATGTCAAATAAAAATAAATAAATTTGTAAGGCAGTTCTTTGCATGTGTTTTAAAGCTACGTCTTTAAAAGTTTGTTCATAGCTGCATGTATAATTTGTTAGTAACTTATTTTTAATTTAAGTCTAAGAAATATTCCCTGAATATGGTGAGTCTTTTAATGTAAATGTTAGACATTATTCTCAACTATAATTTTTTTGAGTTTAATGGAAAGTTGTTCAGGCAAGTAATTGGTGTAGCGATGGGTGCTGCTGTGGCACCTAGCTATGCCAACAATTTCATGCATGGATGGAAAAAATGTCATGTGTTTGACAGTATTTTCATGAAAAATATTGTATTGTATAAGCGTTTCATTGATGATGCTTTTTTAATTTGGAGAGGAGGTGCTTTGGTGTAATTAAATAAAGTGTGCACATTTCTCAAGTTCACTTCCACATTTGAAGCTGGCACTATTAATTTTTTGAATTTAAAGATTACCAAGAAAAATGAAGGATTAGTTACAACTATATACAAAAAGGAAATCCAAAATAATTCATACTTGCATTATGATAGTATGCATCCGAAAAAAACAAAAAACCTTATTATCAAAGGGCAACTAATGAGAGTGCACCAGTTAACAGATGATAATCATAATTTTGAAACAGAATGTATTAACCTATGTGACAAATTTAGAAGTAGAGGTTATCCAACAGGTGAAATAAACTGTTGTTTCAAAGAAATGGAAAAGAAAATAGATGGTTAGAAGGTAGTCATTAACAAGGATGCAAAAGATTTTAAAACCTCTATGCAAGTTACAAATGGTGTAGATTCATATAGTATTAAAAGCATTGTCAGAGAAAACTGGAAATTTCTCAAATGTAGTTCAGAAATTAATTCAAATATAGGAGACTTTCCAGGTTTTGTGCAGAAAAAAGGCAAGAGTCTTAAAAACGTATTTCAAAACAAGTTAGATAACAAAAGATGTTTGTCAAAATCATGGAATGTATAAATGTTGTAAATGCAAATTGTGTGATTTACTGTCAATAGATGTGAAGGGTATTAAGTTGGGCAATGTAATTGTGCATATGAAAGGCAAATACACATGCAAATCTAGTTATGTGGTGTATCTGATCATATGTATGTCCTGCAAAGCTTTTTATGTTGGACGAACAACAAGGGAGCTCTAGAAAAGAATGTATGAGCACAAATATGCAGTTGGTGTGAAAGATGAGAAAAATGCTCTTAGTAAGCATTAGGTTTATAGGTTGGTACTAGGCTATTGGCCCTAGGGCCTATACAAGCCTAGCCATAACAATTCCCTGGATATTTCTTCCCACAATATTTACTTCTCTGGACCCCTGTCTAGTAGGGCGACTGACACGATCCCCGGGGTGAATTTCCCATCTCCCATCCAATCATCAAGGTTCCTTTTGAAGAGGGCCAAGGAGGCGCTCTTCTTGACATGTATGGGCAGTCTGTTCCAGAGTATGGGGAGTCTCTGGGTCAGGAAACTATCCCTCCAGCATGTTTTGTTCATTGTGATGACAAGGTTTAGATCCCTGGAGCGTGTGGCTCTGAAGGATTTCTTTAAGTGGAGCATGTCCAACAGCTCAGGGTTTGACATGGCCTTGTATGTTAAGCAGAGATCACCTCTGAGTAGACTATATGCCACAGAGTATAGCTGGAGTTTTTTTTAGACGGTCAGCATAGGGCATCTGCTTTAGGCCTGTCATTCTTTTAGTGAGGTATTTCTGTGGCCTTTCCAGCTGTTGCAGATGTCTTGTGAGGTACATACCAAACGGGGCGTCATACTCTATAATGGGTCTAATGAGGGATGAGTACAGTGGGACAATGACCTCCTTTTTTCTGGATGAAAAGCCCTTAGTGATGAGGTGTGCCACATAGAAGGATTTCCTGAGTGTGGCGATGTGGTTATCGAAAGTGAGACCACTGTCCACCTGTGTCCCTAAGTCTCTCATCACACTTCCGATGTTTAGTGTAATGTCACCTATGTGGTAATTCATGGGTACATGTTTTTTTTCCAAAGGGGATGACTATACATTTCTTGGCATTAAGCTTGAGCCCAAGGCTCTGGCACCAGGCATCTGTTTCTGTAAGGCCCTTTTGTAGAGTATCCACATCATTTAGGGATTCAATAATGGCTCCCAGTTTGCAGTCATCTGCGAACTTCGTTAACCAGAGTTCCTTAGTGTTGGCCTGTACTTCAGAGAAGTAGATGCCAAACAAAAGTGGTCCCAGGACTGAACCCTGAGGTACTCCACTTGTCTGGAGCTGGATTTGGAGTCTGCTACTTTTACAGTCTGGGTTCTGTCAGTAAGCCAGTTGGCAACCCATCAAGTGCCGTAGGGATTTATGCCCAGCTTAGTAAGTTTATCTATGATTCCAGAGTTGGGGATGGTGTTGAAGGCCTTGGCGAGGTCCAGATAGGCTGTGTGGACCACCTTACCCTTGTCCACAGCTCTGCAGACTGATTTGAAAAAGTCAATCAGGTTCAGGAGACAAAATCGGCCCTTCACAACCCCAAACTGGGTGGGGTCCAGTGTTTGAAGGTTGCCAAATGTCTTTGTTTATAAGTTCCATGATAATGCGTTCCATGCCCTTGCAGATCATATTTATGTCCTGCAAAGCTTTTTATGTTGGACGAACAACAAGGGAGCTCTACAAAAGAATGCATGAGCACAAATATGCATTACAAAAATTACATAGAAAAAGCATGTAATGTTTGTTTTAAGTTGTGTTTTAGATGAAATAACAAATGTTGATCAAAAATTTGATGCAGAAGATGTTAAGTTGGCGGGAATATGAATAGCAGGTTAGGTTGAATGCCTGTCATCCACCTGGGTTAAATGATAGAAAAGAATTCACTGCCTTTTTAAAAAGGAAATAGTTATGTCATGTGATGTCCTAAGCATGTGATTTTAAATGTATTTAAGTGATTGTATTGTTTCTTACACATTATGCAGTCTGAAGAAGTCCCTAGTGGATGAAAGCTCTTACTGTGGATGTGGTAAATAAAGTTGAAGAGTATATAGTCAGTTGGCTCTTTTTTTCGGTTTTATTTTATTTTTATTATTTTTAATTGCGCTATACTGTAAGTGTGGAATTTCTATCAGTTTTCTGCCTGATAAGGATGAGACCGTAATTTGTTAGTTTTACTAATCAATTTTTTAATCACAGAGTGATAAAATGTTAAGATCTCTGATTCAGAATCAGTAGTCAGACTAGAGTCTTTTAACCTCATATCTTTATTTTCAATTGTAAAAAAATCAATGGTATTACCTAGGTTAAGTAACTACCATCACATAAGCTTACCTTGCACCTCCCAGTGCTGCCCATTTTCATGTCCTGTTCAGAATTCAATGTAACATGTAATCTGTCATTGTTACTGTTCATTCCCTCTCTTTTCTTAAAGTTTGGAAGTGCTAAAGAGGGTGTCGCATTCAATATCCCTTGTCACTGTTTACCAAAACCGTGGTGTTCACAGTCATATTGTCTATGTCATAAGTGTTTGGGACTGAGCTTTCCACTAATTCAAGTAAATTGTCTTGAAAATGGGACAGTTTATCAGTAGTTTCTCTTGTGAGGTGAGCATTCATAACTGGCCCATTCTTACACAAAGGTGAATTCTGTGGTATACCTTTCTTTTTACTTTTCATCACTTTTTCAATCAATTTTCTTGGTTCTTGATACTTATATGAACTTTTGAATGTCTTCCCTACTTCACTGGAATGTAAAACTGTGCATTTACTCCCTTTAGATAAATCAGCATTTTCAACTACCTCAGCTGTAGTTAAAAATCCAACAGAACGCTTGTTTACTGGAAGAATTATTAATTACTTCACTTTTTGCCTGGCCACTATTTTAACTTCATATTGTTTTATTGTTATAATTAGTGAGTTTTCTTTTCTTTTTACTGTTTTCTTGATGCTTCACCTTTTTTCCCCCGTTTCTTTGGCACATGAAGCCCATCACTTGTACTCTCTATTGTGATATTTTCAATTTCAGGTGATACAAACTGATTTACCAGTGTTAGTGTCAGATGTACTGTTATTAACAGCTAAACTTAGGTCACTTGTTTTTTGTAGCGTTTGACTAAATGTTAGATCTTCTGTCCATTATAATACAAATTCAACAATTGTCCTTATTGGTTGTCACCATTCCCCTTTAATCCCATTTTTATATGATGTTGGAGTATCGCATTAACCTTAGTTTGTTGCCAAATCACCTAGAACCATTGTTTACACCTCCAAGTGACGAGCCCTAATAAGGTGATCTACTATTGTTGCGCAACTACATTCTAAAGATTCCTCCAGTTTTTCTCTTCAAGAATATTAGCTCATAGCACTTAACTGCAGTTTAAGCACTGACTCCTATTCTGTTTTATATTTTTATATAAGCAAAAAATACTGAGTATTCAGATAGAAATTTGTATTTCAACAAGTCTTCTAACTTATATCCGTGTCAGTGGTGCAGCAGGTACCACACTCACCTTTGGGGAGAAAGCTGTGGGTTCTATTTCCACACCGGGAAGATTGATTGCTGATGCTGCACTGCAGTATAGGGATGTCCTGCACTCCTGAGTGTCTTCCTTCAGTTGAGACTTTAAACTAGGTCCAGTCTGCTTGAGCTGATGGTAGTGCAAGTGGATGGCACCTATCGAAAACAGTAGGCGAAGTTCCCCATGGCCTGACCAAATTTCTTGTAGTAGTATAAATACCACCTTGGGTCTTGCCTGAAAAGAGGCTACAAGCCTAGTGGGGCTAACCTGGTCAAAAAGGATAAGTAAAGTGTCCATTGTACCAAACACAGGGTTGTGAGGGTGGCCTAATGGTTAAGGTGTTTGCCTTACAAACACAAGATACAGGGTTTGAGTCTCACAAGGGATAATTGGCTAGGCTTAAAATGGCTCACAAGGGCAGTTAGCCTAGTACGAACCTATGAACCTATATTAAGATGTGCTTTGACAAGACTGGGTAGTAAAAAGAAGAAAGCTAAAACAACAAAACTACTGATAAATTTCTCCAGAACTGTTTGAACCAGAAAAGGCTGTTCACCTTGTCCATGGGTCACCATTACATCGGGTAAGTTGCTAGTGGATGTCCAATTAAAAAAAACAGACAAACACCCACACGAGAGAGAATTGTGAGAGACCAACATACCTATCAAATCGGAATTACTCTTCCTCAGGCTTGAGGACATCTTGTCTGATGCAGCCCCCAACTCTGATGTCTACTTGGAGTAATGCCAAAGGAATGCATATCCTGAGCTGAAGGCCTTTAGCAGCCGGTTGTTCCAGATACCTTTCCTCTACACAGATGTCTGGTTCTAACTGTTTCATTGATTTCATGATAAATGAGGTAGAGAGTGGAATATCCTTAATGTTTTGTGTGCTAGGTTGCCTGCTGTTCAAAAGTCATGTCCTTGGAGTCTGCCTGTGACTGCAAACATTTTAAGACTCACTACTGTCAGGATGTCAAGGCAACCAAGCAATATACGTCTGCCATCTTGCTACCCCCTTCAAGATTTGATGAAGTTGGCGCAGGACCTTAAGAGACTGCATCCAGTATTACAGCAGATAACAATTTGGGATTTCCAAACTTAAAAACGGAATCCCCCCGAAAGAATCAGAATGGTGGATAAAACTGCCTTATGCAGAGCAGATGTCTTTCCTTTAGTCTAACATGTGAAACATTAAGTACACCTTACCATCTGCTTCTCTTCCATGTTCTCATTTGGAAAACTTTCAGAAGACTGAAGAATTTAGAGTGAAGCGAAGGGTTATTCTGATGCCCAGAAAGGTATAGAGATGATCTGGGTTTTCAGAGCCAAACATAGCTATTTCAGCAATGACTATAGCTTGGGAGGATAAATTCATCACTAAATCCTTTGAGTCAAATTCTGACCTCCACCGCACCTGCCCTCAGGAATCCCAAACAGTTCTCAGGATTGTGGATTGCTGTAAGTACCTGTATAAGATACCAGTTGCTGATCCAACACTAGTGTCCATGCATTTACCCAAGAGATCTACTAAATATTCAACCAAAAGTCTTAATTCCACTAACAAAGAAAGCAGAGTACTTGATCATTTTTGAAGAAGGTTTGTACCTCTGCCACCCTAGCCTTCAAGGCTCTGAACCGGCTAACTTGCATGTTAACATTTAAAGGGACTCTCCTATCACAAATTAAGAAAAAGACTGCGGAGATGGAGGACAAGACCCTGAGAGAGAAAATGGCTGGATTTATGTAACCTCTCTTCCTAGGTTTGCAAGCCCTATATCAATAGGGTTGCCATATTTTCAAATATCCAAAGTGGGACACGGGCTGTGGCCATATATATGATGTCAAAGTAGGTGTGTTTAAAATGTACTGTGATAACTGTGTGAGAACTGAGTTTTGTGCCAAGGGTTTGAAGGCCACCTGGATTCCAGAAGCCATGGCATTCTAGAGCTTTTTTCCAACCTTTTGACCAATTGGTGGCCTGAACAAAAATAATTATTAAGGTAAAAAAATGTTTAGGGAAGAATGAAAATGTGTCTGTGGTTTAATATTCATTATACTAACAGTTCCCAATAAACTGAATCAAAACACATGAGAAAGCACAAGTCATACCAAGGGAACAGTGAAGTGCAAAAAAAAGCAGATGATGTTGCATATTGGCCAGGATGTTAATGCCAGACACTAACGTTTTCATACTTACAGTTTTTGGAAAACGCACATTGATGCAAAATCTATTTTTTTTAAATAAATCATTGTGAACTATAGTCGGTCAGTAATGCCGGATATTATAGTTTCATACATCTAAGTCTTTGAACACTTCATGTTGATAAAACATATTGTTTTGCTTCTTATCCCTCCCACAGACTCTTTCCCACTCTTATCTCAGTCTGTTTCTCTCCCCTACTCTCCTCTGTCTTTCTCCCACATTTCATTTTCTGTTTTCTCCCATGCCCTCATATTTTTCTCTCCCCCACACTATCACTCTCTCTCACTCTTACTATCTCACCCCTTTCATACTCTTTCTCTCTGTCATACTAGTTACATCGCTCTCATCCCTCTCGTATTCTTTTTCAGTCTCACCTTCCTGTTCTTACTGTTTCTGCCACCCACTCACTCTCTCTGTTTCACTAGCAGTGGGGTTATTCATTAGGAGACATGCTTGGCTGAGGATACAGCCTTGCTAGATCAAGTATAAGCACAGCTTCTCAGTGTCCCATTAAAGAAGGAGCTGCTATTTGGACCCCTGGCTGAGCAGATGTTTAACAAAAGCTGAAGGGAGAGGTGAAATACAATGCAGGAAGTGAAACAGCTGATGTCCTATATCACTGTTGCAATATTCAATACAGTAGAGATCCCCTGCATAGGGCAGCCTGACATCCAGCTAGTATACCAAAGCCTTAGGTTTGTAATAAGGATGTCGTACGTCACGCATATGCTCCCTGTGCATGGCATAGGGCATTAAGGTGACGTAGGACATACCTTCCTCAGAACTTTTTTGCTACTAGTCTGAACCCCATTTCTGATAGTTGGTCTGAATGTTCTTTTGTCTGCTGCTTGCTAAGTCATTTTTCAGATAAGTGCTCCTTTTGTTTTTTCCCTTCTTATCTTATTTTTCTTGTTGTTGTTGGTTTCTTGTCATCCAGAAAGAGAAAATGCCAGTGTGGAAGACTGATTCCCCATAAGGACTGTCATGAGCAGTGTTTTTTGCTTATGTGCTTCACATGACCTTATTTTTTGTCCTATTTGTCTGACGTTTGTCCCGAAAATATTACGTAGTCATCTCTCCTCTTTAGCTATTTACCTGGAGAGCTGGTGTCTTAAATTGTTTGCTCATGGTACTAGGGTGGAATTGTTCTGGCCCGAGGGTCAGCCATTCGCAAAAAAGGCAGCCAAGAAAGTTTGGTCAGATCATCGTCTGTACTGCCTTAACTGGCTGTTGTCTCTCTCAAGGCTGGTGAAAGCCTGGTGGACTTCCCAGTTAATTGTTCGTTTTCCTCTGCCGCAAAATCTTCTGAGGCTGGCATGGATCCGGCTTCTCTCACATCCCTGGAGGCTCTGCAGATATCTGCTTCGGATATTCAAGGGGAACCATGGCTGATTATTTCTGAAGGGCCTAGAGGTGTTCCACAAATCCTTGTTGGGGAGAAGATCCCCACTATACTAATTCAGTGTCAGCAGGAGTCCATGCCACCTAAGATATTTTGGGCTGACGTCTAAAAAAAAAAAAACAGAATACTACGCATATTTCTCCTGCTCCTAAAGATCCTCTGCATGAATGCCCTTATGGTTTTGAAGCCCCTTGAGGGGGTCTGTGTCCTTGCTACCCCATGCTCTCTACTCTTCTTAAGAGGCGTAGTGAGCAGGTTTCATCTGATGAGGAAATAGATTCTGTTGAGGAATCCTTGGCCTATTCCTCCCAGATTCCTTCTCCCTTCGATTATGGTTCTGAGGGAAGAGGCTTCTATCAATCCTGATTCCCTCTTTGAGGAGATTTCCTTTGTGGATATGGTTTCCCGTATGATGGAGTTTGTGGGACTGTACCCAGGTCTCTGATGTTCAGCAGCGGTATTATGAGTTCTTTCAAATGGAGTCTCTCAAGCCTCTGCTATTCCTCCTGTTGTTTCTGCTTTGTTGGATACTTTTTCTACAGCTTCTCAGGCTCCTGATTTCTCCCCCCGCTACTAAAAAATAGGTTTCATTTATAAAGTGCCTGATTGTAAAAATTTTTTTTTTTTTTTTTTTTTTTTTTTTTTTTACAAGTGTCCCTCTGCTGACCCATATTTTATTTCTTTTCCTTTTGACAAGTCTTCTAAGCTTTTGCCTTTTATTAAGCTGCTCCCCCCAACAAGGAACAGCAGAACCATGGAGAGGTTGGGAAAGTAAGTGTATGCTGCTGCTACTCTTGCATCATTTAGGGCTTTGAATTACCAGCCTTATATGACCAGGTATATTTTGGCCCTTCTCTCTCAGGCTTTTCAGGTTATTTCAGACCACCTTGATTCTGAAGAGAAGAATTCGGTCTTCTCAAGTGGCTCGCCATTCCATTAAATGTAGGTATGACACAGCTGACGCTCCATCTAGAGCTGTTGCCTTTGGTTCTGTGTTGAGGTGGTATTCTTCAGCCTTTGCTTAATTATATTAAAGCCAAGCTGATGGATGCTCCTTTTCATAATAAAAATCTCTTTGGTTCTGCAGTTGCTGAGCTTTTTAAGTCCCTTCAGGAAAATAGTAAGGCTATGCGAGAATTAAAACATTTATGTTTCCCCTGTTCCCAAATTTCAGAGGAATTACACTACTAAATTTGCTTTTGTCTGCAAACAGTTGCTCCCTCCTCCCAAAGGTAAAAAGGGTGGTAGAAGGGCTCTTCCTGCTAAGTCTACTCAAACTCCTACATCACAGAAGCCTTTTTTTCTTGACAAGCCCGGTTCTGTCTTCTTCTCTCCTTCCTCATCCAAGTTCCTGTATCTCCTCATCTTTCCCTGTCACTTCCAAATTGGTTAAGAGTCACTCAGGGTTCTTGGTTTCTATCTATCGTTCGTCAGGGGTATTGCATAGTTTGGAAATCTCTCCCCCCTCTCCCGTTTTTGGGCATTCTTCAGCCTCCTCAGCAACAGCTTGCCCTTTTGTCCAGATGTTCTTTGGAACCTTTTGTCTCAAGGAATCATCCAAGCAGTTTCATCTCCTCAAAAGGGGAAGGAATTTTATTCCAGAATGTTTCTGGTTACCAGGAAAGAAGTCACCTGGAGACCCATTTTAGATTTTATCCCAACACAACAATTTTTTGACGGTCCCTTCCTTTTGGATGTTCTCTCTTCAAATTTTGTTTCTTTTTCTTCTTCTTTTTCCTCAGGCTTTCTTAGTTTGTATAGATCTCAAAAATAACTATCTTCATATCCTCATTCATCCCCTTTATAGGAATTTTTTGTTTTTGTTCTTCCTTGCATTTTCAGTTCTCTGCTTTACCCTTTGGCCTTTGTACTGCCCAAAGGGTCTTCCCCAATGCCATGCTCCTGTGATTGCTTTTTGCAGGATGGGGGGAATACAGATCTTCCCTTATCTGGCCAACCTGTTCAGGCTTCCTCTCCATTCATTGATTTTGGTTCAACATCTTCACTATGCTGTTTGTCTTCTGCAAAGCCAAGGGTTTACAAAAATCCTTACTGACTCCTTCCCAGGATCATGTATGTTCTTCGTGTTTCACTGTTGCAGTCATTACATTTGGGTAATCTACTGGCAGGTTGCCCTCAGTCTGCCTGATTAACAAAGTCTTGGGTCCTGCGTTGGTTGCTGTACCTTCTTCCATGTCGTCAGGGGTATAAAACATGCAGCCGATGCCATTACATCAGTCTTTCTTGCTGCACGGTGCCCGAAGCAGAAGCAGTTTGCAAGTGCCGGTCGGGCGACTCCTGAAATTTTAGTTTCGAGTTTCAGATCCGAAGTCTTCAACTAAATAGCTAAGTACCCCATTGGGGAAACTTTTTCTTGCTCCTTACCGATGTCAGTAAAAGTTAATAATTGTATTACTTGTGGGAAGCAAATACCTCATAATGATTTTCATTTGTACTGTATTCCTTGCCTAGGCCCTGACCATGACGTACCTTACTGTCGGTTCTGTGCTTTATTTAATCAAAGCACTATCCGTCGTTGGTACATTTTTGCTTCTAAATATTTTGGCTCACACTTTAATTATCCAGAAATGACGTCGATTAGCATTCTGACTACCGGAATACCTACAAACACAAAGACAGAGACAGGCTGTTGAGGTCCAAAACTGCCGACGACACTTCTCCTAAGCCAGTCGCCAGTTCGCCGGTACTCAGGCACTTTTGCAGCCGCTGATACTCGCTACTACTGATTCGCAGGCCTCTACTAAGACCCATTCTGAGTCTGGCATGCTGTGAGACGCTTCAATTATGGAACCCGCGGATGTCTCTACCGTGGATGGGTCCGGAGACGCTGTGCAGGCACCGGCTTCTGAGGGTGTATTCAGGCCTACAGATTTGCATATTAAACAGATGCCATCTTCAATATTAAGGCCAAAATCTCGAACTATGTCTAAAAAAACTATGCTTAGGCCACATGTGCAGGCCCCTATGCTTTAAAAACAAATGATCAAAATGGCTGAAGATTTAATTACTCTAATCAGGGGTAGCCAAACCCCCCCCCCTTCTAAGAGGTCTAGGCAGGAAATTGACTATGAATCTTCTGAACAGGATTCTATTTCTTCTGACTCTTCCAATGAACAGGAATTGTCTATACCTACTTATGAGGACTCTGATGCACTGAGGATTTTTCTTTTGGGGAATTTTTATATACCTTAAGGGAACATTTCCACTGGGAAGGTCAGGATTTTTCTGAATCTAAAAAGTGACTTGGAGATTTTCTCCTTCTTCCTCAGCATAGGCCTTTGGTTATACCTCCTCTTCCTAGACATTGTTGATGCTGTGTTTTCAGACTCTAGTATGGCTCCTGATTCTCTGCCTTCAGCTCCTTGTAAGCCATACTGATACTACAGGGTTCCTGACTCCCACAAACTCCTTTTCAAAAATCCTGTTGCGGATCCTGAAACCATTTCTCAGGGCCCCAAGGGCATTAAGGCTTCTACTGCTAAAAATCCTACACCTTCTGATAGAGATTCCAGGGCGCTGGATAGATGGGGTAAGAAGGTCTACACTTCTGCAGCCTTGGCAATCAGGGCTTTAAACTGTCAATTCCATATGCTAAAATATCAGCAGCATATCATGGGACTGCTTAAACAGAAAATGATGTTGATTTCTGACTGTGTGGAAAATAAAGATTTACAGGATCTTTTGCATTCAGCTGAACAAGTGGGAAAACATACTTTGCAATGTGGTTTTGATTCTTTGGAGGCCTCTTGCAGGGCTGCTGTAACTGGGTCTGTGCTAAGTATGCATGCTTGGCTCAAAGAGCAAACTCTGCCTGATCATGTTAAAGCAAAATTGTTGGATGCTCCTTTACAACAGGACCGTCTCTTTGGTAATCAAGCTGAAGAAGTTCTAAAAAAGATGGAAGATAAAGCTAAATCTATGCAAACTGTGAAAGATTTCTTACAAGTGCAACCTCCAAGATTTGGTAGGTACTGGCCTACTAAGAACTGGTCCTTTCCAGTTCCTTCGAGAGCCACTCAAGTCAAACCCAGGCATTCCAAAGGCACCAGGTTTCAGTCCCAAGGGACTTTCAGAACAAAGCAATGGGGTGCCTCCTCTTCCAAATCTGGAAACAACAAGACACCTCCCTATGGTAAGCAGTCTCAATGACTTTCCTCTACACTTACCAAGCACTTACCTTTTAGCCACCCCTTTGGGGGGGAAACTGGCTCTTCATGCAAAAAACTGGCAACTTATAACCCATGACAAATGGGTTTTAAATATAGTATCCCAGGGATACAGATTTCATTTCCACACGTTGCCAACTCCAAACGGATGGCCAGACCTGCCCCCAAATCAGTGGGCAAAGACCCAGAAACAAGTACTTTCCCTCATGAGCATGGGGGGCTATTCAACTAGTACCAGAAGAGGAAAAGGGACAAGGTTTCTATTCAAGACTTTTCCTGGTACCCAGAAAAGACATATCACGGCATACAATTCTGGACTTTATCTACTGTAAACACCTTTCTGGACATTCCAAAATTCAAAATGCTGAGTCTTCACCAGTTACTTCCTATGCTAGGCAAAAATGCCTGGTTGGCAACTCTAGATTTAAGAGGCTTACCTGCATATCCCAATCAGGGAATCTTGCAAGAAGATACCTCCGCTTCAAAGCAGGCTACTTGCATTACCAGTTCTCTGCACTGCCCTTTGGCTTATCTACTGCGCCCAGGGTCTTTACAAAGTGCCTGGCTCCAGTAATTGCATTTTGCAGGCATAGAAATATTCATATATATCCATACCTGGACGATTGTCTAATTCAGGCAGAAAACAAGGGCATTCTTCTAAACCATCTGGCATTTGTAAAAAGGGTTCTAACTTGTCTAGGGTACACTTTAAACGAAAAGAAATCACAACTGGTACCCTCTCAGATAATTACATTCCTGGGTGCAAGCTTGAATACAACTGCCCAGATGGCTTTCCTTACGCCAGAAAAACAAATTAATTTGGTGACTTGCTTCAAACAGGTGGCCACAAAAAATCCTGCTTTCTGCAAGGCAAATACTGCAAGCCTTGGGGTTCATGGCCTCCTGCATTCTTCTAATTCCATATGCAAGATTGCATATGAGGAAACTTCAGTGGTGTTTAAAAAGTCTATGGAGTCAACATTGTCACAACCTGGAAACAATGATTCCTATCATACCTTGCCTGTGCCTAGAGTTCCTATGGTGGGCAGAGGCCTGCCATTCACACCAACCCCTGCCACCCAAACCCTAACTACAGATGCATCAGACTATGCATGGGGTGCTCATCTGGCAAGGAAGTGCATTCCGGGGAAAATGGAGCCCAAATCAAATGCACCTTCATATAAATCAAAAAGAAATGCTAGCTGTACAGAATGCACTGACAGCCTTCAAGGACTACCTTCATCCAGGATAGTTACTGATAAAGACGGACAACACCACGGTTATGTGGTACATAAACAAGCAGGGGGGTACACACTCCTACCCTCTCTGCAGACTAGCCATGGCATTGTGGAACATGGCCTTGAGCTGTCAAGTACAACTACAAGCTCAATTCCTGCCAGGAAAGCTGAATACTCTGGCAGACGAACTAAGCAGAAATCTCATGGACCCACACAAATGGAAACTGGAACCATGGATTTTCAACATGTTGACATGCAAATGGGGGAGCCCAGACATAGATCTTTTTGCCCCACCCCAGAACTATCAGTTGGACAAATTTTGCACAAGAACTCATCACAAAAAAGCCTGGAAAGTGGATGCTCTGTCCTTCAGTTGGAAAAACCTATCAGTCTATGCCTTTCCCCCTCTGCCTCTACTCTCCAAAGTTCTTTTAAAAGTCAAACAGGACAAACCAAAAATGATTTTGATTGCTCCAGACTGGCCTCGCCAACACTGGTACTCACTCCTGCGCAGTGCGTCACACATTTCACTGTGGCACCTGCCTCAGACACCTTCCTTACTGTCTCAGCAGAACAACCAAACTCTGCACCCTCAACTCCAAACTTTGAATCTTGCAGCGTGGCTAATCACCTAAATTCACCATTAGCATCCCTCAGCAAACCTGTGATGGATGTCATTTTGGAGGCGAGAAGACCTAGTACAAGAAAATCTTATGCTGACAAATGGAAAAGATTCTATGCCTGGAATCAATCTCAAGTGATAAGCACAGCAGTGCCCAACATTCCTTAGATTTTGCAATACTTAACTGAGATGCTTCACAAGGGCCTGTCCTTTTCTTCCATAAAAATCCATGCCTCAGCCATTTCAGCTCATTACAACACAGAACCTCCCCTCTTCTCTCATCCTCTACTAAAGCAGTATCTCAGAGGGGCCAAAAACTTAAGACCACCCAGGAGAGCTCCAACCCCTGCCTGGGACCTTAATTTTGTATTGGAGAAACTCACTCTCTCTCCTTTTGAGCCAGCTGCTACTGCAGACTTAAAATTTCTCTCCTGGAAAACAACTTTTCTTTTAGCAGTCACTTCAGCTAGAAGGATTTCCGAATTACAGGCTCTTATGGCAGTGGAGCCTTTCAGCATTTTTCATGCAGACAGGGTATCTCTCAGGACCAACCCATCCTTCATGCCCAAGGTGGTATCCACTGTGGCTCTTAATCAGACCATTCATTTGCCAACTTTCTTTCCCAATCCACAGAACAAGGGGGAGCGGATTCTGCATTCATTGGATGTACACAGACAACTTAGATTTTTACTTAAACAGGACTAAATCTCAAAGAAAATCTGAACAGCTGCTGGTAGCATTTGCTGCAGGGGCAGAGGGAAAGACTATTTCAAAGCAAACCATTTCCAAATGGATAAGCCATTGTATTCGTTTCTGCTATAATCACCATGGAAAAACTATCCCCCAGGGGATCAGATCCCATTCCACCAGGACTGCATCTACTTCAACAGCCTTTCTCAGAGGTGTTCCTACCAGGGATATTCTAGAAGCTGCTACCTGGTGCTCAGTTCATACTTTCACCAAACATTACCATTTACCACTTTTCTCTAAATCCAGAGCTGGCTTTGCCACTGCTGTCTTGCAGGGCCTTATAGCTGGTCCTAATGCTGTATAATTTCCTCCTCCCAACCATAGCTTTGAGAATCTACCCAAGTGTAGTGACTGCAGCAGTGAAACACGAAGAACATAGTACAGTTGTGTACACTTACCATAAATGTAGATGTTCGAGTGTATTCACTGTTGCAGTCCTGGTTACCCTCCCACCAGCCCCCTATTTTTCTCTGGCTATACCTCTATATTTTTTTTTACTATGCTTAAAAGCCCTTTTGGTATATTTGCTTTTGGTTGGAGATATATTTTTAATTTTATTTGCTCCCCATTTGGGGGGTACCTGACATCTGGGGCAAGAAAAACTGATGTAATGGCTTTGGCTGCATGTTTTATACCCCTGATGACCTGTCCATGGAAGAAGGGACAGCAACCGATGCAGGACCCAAGACTTTGTTCATCAGGCCGACTGAGGGCACCCTACCAGCAGATTACCCAAATTTAATGACTGCAACAGTGAATACACTCTAACATCTACATTTATGGTAAGTGTACACAACTGTACTTTTTCTTGAGTGCGGGCTCCAGACCATTCCAATGCTGGCATCCCTGCCTCCTGTCAAGGCATTAACTCTGATTGCATTCTTTCAATCCCTTCTTCCTCTGGCCTCCATTACAGCCAGACAGATTCTAAGGGCTTTGGGATATAAGGCTTCCAACATTCCAATGCTTCCTCTGACCAAATTTCATATGAGAAAGCTCATATGGTTCTTAATGTCAGTGTTGTCTTCAACATTTTCATCCTTTAGATTTTTCCAATTCCTCTTCTTTCATGCCTCAAGCTGGAGCTTCAGTGGTAGATTAATCAGTTGTCCTTCAACCCAGGGCTTCCTATTCAACCTCCAGTACCCACTCGGGAACTCTTTTCAGATGCCTCAGACATGGGGTGGGGAGCTTCCTTTGGCCTCTGAAAAGTTCAGGGACTTTGGTCTCCTCATCAAAAGAAAGACCACATCGATATCAAACACTCCTTGCCCTTCAGCCCTTTCATTCTGTCTTTCTTCCAGGGCCCATCTAAATCTTCACAGACAATACCACAGTTATGAGGTACATCAACAATCAAGAGAGGGGACACTGTATTACCTCTTGTGCAGACTACTTCTTCAGGTTTGGTTTCTATCTGTTCAGTATCAGGTGACTCTTCAGTCTCTATATTCCTTCAGATCAGAACATTGTGGCAGACTCTTTGTGCAGGACCATTACACAGACTGAGTGGGGCTTCACAGAGATGTGTTTCTGGATATTGTCCACCAGTGGGGTACTCCTCAGGTAGATCTGTTTGCCCTCTGAACAAGCGTCTTATTCTCTTTTGCACCAGAGTCCCATGTCCTTTGGCTTGGAAGGTGGATGCCCCATCTTTTTCCTGGAAGGGGATGTTTTTTTTATGCCTTCCTTCTCTGTCCTATCATACCAAGGGTCCTGTTCAAGATAGACCAAGATGCTCCCAAAATTTTGTTGGTGACTCCCTTTTGGCCTAGACAGCATTGGTTCTTTCCTCTTCTGCATTTAGCCAAAAGCAGTTATCACGTTACCTCACAGGGTGGATCTACTCACAAAAGATGAGGGATCTCCCATCTATCCCCACTTGTCCACTTTTCTGCTGACACTGTGGTTGATAGGGTTTTGATTCCTTTTAAGTACTTTTTTCTCAGGACATGTTTTGGGTTCTGCAGGAGGCCAGGAAAGCCACTATAAGGAAATCTTATATGTGTAAATGGAAGAGATTTTCTGTTATGTATCTTGCTCGTAACCTGGATCCACTTTCTGTGGAAGTTCTTTTAGTTCTCTCTAATTTGTGTGAATTGCTCAATAGTGGGTTGGCATACTATTCTATTAAAGCCCACCTGTCAGCCATTTCTACTTGCCTGCCTTTTACTTCTTGTTTGGCATCTAGATTTGAGGTCAAACAATTCCTTAAAGACATCCTTCATATTAGGCCTCTCAGAAAACCTATTCCTAATTCCTGGGATCTTAATTTTATTTTGGAAGACTTGACCTGGGCTCCTTTTGAGCCTGCAGCTTCAGCTTCTTTACAGCATTGTTCTTGGAAGACTGTTCTTCCTTTGGCCCTTACATCAGCCAGAAGTGTGTCTTGAGCTTCAGGCCCTTAGGACTGTTCCTCTAGTTTTCATTTTTCATAAGGACAGGGTGTCCCTTCATGCCCAAGGTGGTTAATGAATTGTCCCATAACCAGTTTATTAATTTTCCTACTGTTTTCGCTCCCCACAGTGTGCTGGTGAAAAGGTTCTTTGCACCTTGGATTTGCATTCCCAGCTCTGATATGAGTGCAACTGCACTGGCCCACAGACACCAGCTGTCCAGTCAGACAATCCTGGTAAACAAATGTGAAATAAACAATAAATAAATATTATTTGGATAAAACTAAAGCCATTTGTAAATCTGAGCAATTTTTTGTTTTCTTTCATTCCCAGGTCTTTAAGTTTTGCTGTTTCTAAGCAAACCATTTCTTCATGGATATCAAAGGCCATTTCTTTTTGTTACTGCTTTCATGGGAAAAGCCTTTCTTCTGTTAAGGCTCATTCTTCCAGGGCTGTGGCTTCTTCTGGTGCTTTTTATTTTCAAAGGATTGGATACCTCCTCCATCCTTGAGACAGCTACTTGAACTTCTGAGCATAATTTTACTAAGACTATAAGTTAGATGTGGTTTCTAGGGCTGGAGCTGCATTTACCGTGGCTTCCTTGAAGGCCGTTCTGGACTTTCCTCCTTCCGCCTTTCCTCCTGAGCTTTTGTACCCTCCCTACTGTGATATAGAGGGCCATAGTACAGTTGTGTAAAATCTTACCATAACAGTAGATATCCTTGTCTTCACTGTGGCATTGTACGCTCCCTCTCTCCCTCCTCCCCGTTTCTTTCTTCTGGCTGCACATGTTCTTTTTTTTTTTTCTCCTTGGACTGTTGTTCCTTCTGGGGCTTTTCAGTTCTCAGGAAGGTATGTCCGTATGTCACATTTATGCCCTATACTCTGTGTGGGGAGCATGTGTGTGGCATACGCTGTCCCTATTACAACCTAAAGCTTTGGTATACTGGCCTGATATCTGGCTGTCCTAGGAAGTGCAACAGTGAAAAGGACATCTATTGTTATGTTAAGATTTTACACAAGTGTACTCCCCCCTCCCCCCAATAATAAAAATTGCCACACTAAAAGTTGAACCTTCCACTGGAGGCAAGACAACGGTCTCTGCCATAGGCTCCTGTGTGGGGAAAGGTTAGTTTGTTGTTGCTTTCTTGTAATTTGTATTGCTTCATTGCTGACTTCTGTTTTGTATATTGTGGTGTATTTTCTTTACCCTGTGTTTTAATTGTATTCTGCTTTTAATTGCATATTTCAGCTAGGAAAGACACCATAGCTGTCTTGTCTTGAGTCACACGCACATTTAATTTTCCCATAACTCCCCCCTGGTGCTGTTGTGTTTTCAAACTCCAGTCTTTCTAATTGTCCATCCCTTGTGTTAATTTGACAAGACAGTTCCTTCTATCTTGAAATCACTGTCATTCAACATTTTAAATTTATTGGCCATCCCACTGTATTTCACAGTGCTGGAACACTAACTGCCCACCCCCTTTCAATCTGTTTTGTTCTTTTAAAATTAGTGGCTCTTCCCTTAGATTGCTAAAGCTTCAGTAACCCAGTCTGTCATATTGAACTGCTTAGTGCACACTGCAGCTCTTAGTTATTAACCCATTTTTCCATCTTTCCTTTAAAATCTTCAACATCTTGTCCAAGACCACCAATTACTGGAGAAAACATATTCTGCCTCTTAGCAGTCATCTTGGGGTTAGTGCTTCTGGTTTGTTCCTGGTGAGAGAAGGAGCACAGGGACATTATTCCCTGGAGACTACTGATCACCAGAAAGCCTGATAATTGCTTCATAAGTGCCAGCTTGGAATTTGTGCTTATATTTTGCTCCTGGTGAGAAAAAGTAGTTGACATTGATTCCTGACTGTTTCCGATTGGGCAGTGAGCATCTGTTTGAAACTTCCCTGATTGATCTTGTTGCTGTTCAAAGTATCTACCAGGAAAAGGCTACAGCAAAGTCTATAGACATCCGCATCATCTGGAATAAGAATGTTAATCACCAAAGAGCCTGTAGCCTGATTCTCATCTTGGGATTGGTGCTATAGTTTTGCTTCTGATGACAGACAAAGCAAAGGGGCATTGTATCCAAGCAACATGAAGCTGTGGTGAGACCAACACTAGTAGTAGCCAGGTACTAGCCATTCAGGTGAATCGCCTCTTTTCATCATCCTTGACAAACCTAATTCTTTCTTTGCAGAAAATACTGCTTGATTAGCTGATGTCTAACCCAGCCTACGAATATCTCCCTAAATACTTCAGACATAAAATCAACCAGGTCTGCTTCAGTACCCCTCAAGTGCTTTGCAGTGCCCTGTATAGACACAAGTAAAAGCACCCTAGAAGTTTCAGCAATACCTAGTTGCACACAGGTCAGCTACTTTGCAGTGACAAGCACTGTCCCCAGTGTTGCAACCAGATACTCCTGACGTTACTTTATGATGTTCTTCGTCTCACATTGCTGCAGTCATAATCTGTGGGTAGTCCGCTGTCCTCGGTCGGCCTGAATATCAAAGGGTTAGGCTGGCGTCGGTCATGGCGCCTGGAGCTGACGTCAGTACGTAGTAGTACTTAAGCGCATGACCAACGCCATATTCCCAGTCTTTCTTGCCGCGTGGTCCGAAGCAGAAGCAGCGTTTGCAAGTGCCGTTCGGCGTTCTGAAATTTTCAGTTTTCGAGTTTCAGACCGAAGACCAAGTTGGGCTAAGTACCCCGTTGGGGAAAATTTTTGTCTTTTCTTGCCTCAGTTAATCCGGATGACAGAAAAAGTTAATAATTGTATTTCTTGTGGGAAACAGATACCTCATAGGGACTATCATTCTCTCTGTATTCCTTGCTTAGGGCCTGAGCACGACGTAGTCGGGTGTCGCTTTTGCGCTAGATTTAATAAGCGCGCCATTAAACGCAGATTAGATTGTGCTAGGCTTGTTTTCGGTAAGCGGTGTAACTACAACATGCCGTCGGATCCTCCGACGCCCGCTACCGCTAAAAAGCGAAAAGATAAATCTTTAAGGTCTAAACCGGAGGAGTTGTCCGTTATGGACGCCGGTTCTATGGAATCTATGGTTGAATCTGTGGATCCAGCCGAGGTCTCTGCTGAATCCCAGGGGGAACCTTTACTTTTACAGGAGTTGGCCTCTCAGGAGTTAGGTCAGGCCGAGGGTGCCTCTCAAGTTTCTGTGGTTCCATCCTTACAAAAGGTTATTAGGCCGCCTACTTCAGTCACTAAAGGCCCTGCTAAGGCTAGACCGGGTGTTTCTGGTACGGGACACAGCTCTGGTTCTTCGGGTTCTGTTCCTAAAAAACATATGTTGGAAATGGCAGAGGATTTGATTACTTTGATCAGGGGTTCTATGCCCCCTCCAGAGAAGAGGCCTAGGGTGGAGGCAGATTTAGAGGGAATGGAGCATTCCTCAGATTACTCTGAGTCCTCAGCTGAAGATATTCAGGATTTTCCTCCCTATTCTGATTCGGATGCAGAGGATTCTTGTCCTTCTGCTTCACCTCCAGAGGATTTTTCCTTTTCTGAAACCTTGCATTCCATGAGGGAGCATTTCAAGTGGGAAGGTCAGGATTTTTCAGATTCTCGTAAGAGGCTTAGAGAATTTTTGTTTTTGCCACAGCATAGACCTTTGGCTATTCCCCCTGTTTTAGATGTTGTTCAGGATGTTTTTTCTGAAGCTTCCCTTAATCCTGATTCTTTACCCCCTGCCCCTGTCAAGCCAGACAGGTATTACAGAGTTCCAGAGGCACATAAATAATTGTACAAGAGCCCTAGAGCTGATCCGGAAACTATTATTCAAGGGCCTAAGGGTGTCAGGGCTTCTGTGGTTAAGAATCCAGTACCTTTGGATAAAGATTCTAGAGCGTTGGATAGGTGGGGTAAAAAAGTGTACACCCCTTCCACGTTAGCTATGAGGGCTTTAAATTGCCAATTCCATATGCTGAAGTATCAGAACTTTCTGTTAGGTCAATTGAAAGCTAAGGTAGATGCTTTAGCTGAGGGTATAGAGTGTAAGGAATTGCAGGACTTGGTTCATGCTTCAGATCAAGTTGGTAAACATTCCTTGCAGTGTGGCTTCGATGCCCTTCAGGCTTCTTCCAGGGTGGCTGCTACTGGTTCAGTTATTCGTAGACATGCCTGGTTTAAGGATCAAAATTTGTCAGAGCATGTTAAAGCTCGGATTTTGGATGCTCCCCTTCAATCTGAAGTTCTTTTTGGTTCCCCTGTGGAGTCAGTTTTGAAAAAGATGGAAGACAAAGCTAAGTCTATGCAGACAGTTAAGGAATTTTTGCAAGTGCAGCCCCCTAAGTTTAGCAGGAATTGGCCTGCAAGAGGATGGTCTTACCCTTCTTCGGATTTTCAGTCTAAGGGCAGGTCTCGACGTGGTAGGGGCAGGGCTCACGCTCAGGGTTCTTTCAGACCTAGGACTTGGAGTTCTCCTGCACAATCTTCTGGTGAGGGCAGGGGTCAGCCTTTTCGTAAACAGACCCAATGACCTGTATCTTCAGCTGCCGGACCCTTCTCTTCTGGCAGCTCCTCTAGGAGGAAAGTTGGCACTTTTCAAACAAAATTGGCATTTGGTCACCCAGGACAAATGGGTGTTGGACATAATAAATCAAGGCTACAAGTTTTATTTTCACACTTTTCCCCCTTTCAAAGGCATGCCAGATGTACCTCCTCAGCAAAGGATGGAGGCTCAGGATCAAATTTCTTTGCTTTTACAGATGGGGGCAATCCAGGTGGTACCTTCGTCAGAAGGCGGCCTAGGGTTTTATTCTCGTCTATTCCTAGTGCCAAAGAAAGGAAACACTTGGAGGCCTATTCTGGATTTGTCCATTCTCAATACATACCTAGACATTCCAAAGTTCAAGATGTTAACATTACAACAACTTCTGCCTCTGCTAGGAAAAGAGCACTGGATGGTAACTCTGGATCTCAAAGAAGCCTATCTTCACATTCCTATCAGGCCCAGCTGCAGGAGATTCCTGCGTTTTCGGGCTGGTACTTCTCATTATCAGTTCTCTGCATTGCCCTTTGGTTTATCTACTGCGCCCAGGGTGTTCACAAAGGTTCTGGCTCCTGTAATAGCTTACTTAAGACTGAGGGGAATACAAATTTATCCTTATCTGGACGACTGCTTGATTCTTGCTCAAGACAAAGACAAGTTACTTCAACAGCTACAGTATGTGATGGCAGTCTTAAGGTGCCTAGGGTATTCTGTGAACGAAACAAAGTCCAGTCTAGTACCCTCTCAGGACATGTGCTTTCTGGGTGTGAGACTGAATACAGCCTCTCAGATGGCTTTTCTGACCCCGGACTAACAAAGAACTCTTCACCTCTACTTCCAGCAATTATCAGTATGGTCCAGGCTGACTGCAAGGACAGTCCTTCAAGCCTTGGGGTTCATGGCATCTTGCATTCTGGTACTTCCCAATGCCAAACTGCATATGAGGAAGCTACAATGGTATCTCAAAAGTGTATGGACTCAACACTGCCATGATTTGGACACTGTCATTCCGATAATACCGTGCATCCAGAAGGAATTCTTGTGGTGGGCACAGGAATGTCACCTAAACAAGGGACTCTCTGTGACCCGACCAGAGGCGAGTCAGATCTTAACGACGGATGCCTCAGACCTGGCTTGGGGAGCACACTTCAATGGGAAATGGATTCAAGACACGTGGCCTCCCAAATTACAGCATTTGCATATCAACATGAAGGAGATGTTAGCAGTCCAGTTTGCCCTGATGGCATTCAAGGGCCTACTTCAACCAGGACAGGTATTGATTCAAACAGACAACACTACAGTCATGTGGTACATCAACAAGCAGGGGGGACCCATTCTTACCCTCTTTGCAGACAAGCTATGATATTGTGGGAGACTGCTCTGGGGTTGCACATCACTCTTCAAGCACGGTTTCTGCCAGGAGCACAGAACTCCCTGGCAGATGTATTGAGCAGACAAATTGTGGATCCCCACGAGTGGAAATTGGATCCTCAGGTATTTCAACAGTTGACAGTGGCTTGGGGAACTCCAGACATAGATCTGTTCGCTTCTCCTCTAAATTTCCAACTACCAAAATTTTGCACAAGGATGTTTCACCCAAAAGCTTGGAAAGTGGACGCTCTATCTTTCAGTTGGAACAACCTTCACGTCTATGCTTTTCCTCCTCTGCCTCTCCTTACCAAGGTACTCTTGAAAGTCAGGAGGGACAAGCCTTGCATGATTTTAATAGCACCAGATTGGCCACGTCAGCACTGGTATCCTCTGCTGAGAAGTTTAATTCAGGAGCCTCCTTGGCCTTTACCACAGCTTCCTCATTTGTTGACCCAGTCAAGCAGTCTTTTGCTCAATGTCAGGGTGCAGTCCCTGCATCTAACGGCCTGGCGTATTCTGTTTTAGAGCCTGTGGGTTCTCAGCTTCCCCAGCAGGTTTTGGATGTCATTTTGGAAGCTAGGCGGCCTAGCACTAGAAAAGTTTATGCTAATAAATGGAAGAGATTTTTTCTTTGGAGCACAACAAAGGATTTTGATGTCTCGGTACCTAATTTGAGTTGTACACTGCAGTACCTTACTGAATTGCTGGACAAGGGTTTGTCGTTTTCCTCTGTGAAGGTTCATGCTGCAGCCATTTCTGCTCACTATGATTGTGACCCTCCTTTATTTTCTCACCCTTTGTTTAAGCAATTTCTTAGAGGGGCAAAAAATATAAGACCCCCACGTAGAGCTCCTACTCCTTCCTGGGATCTCAATTTTGTGTTGGAGAAGCTTACTTTGCCTCCTTTTGAACCTGCAGCTATGTCTGAATTGAAGTTTTTGTCTTGGAAGACTGCCTTTTTGTTGGCCATTACTTCTGCCAGAAGGGTATTGAATTGCAGGCTCTCATGGCAGTTGAACCCTTTCTAATATTCCATAAGGATAGAGTTTCTTTGCGTACTAACCCTACTTTCATGCCAAAAGTGATTTCTAATGTGGCCTTGAACCAGTCTATCCATTTGCCTACCTTTTATGCTGATCCCCAAAATAAGGGGGAAAAAATCTTGCATTCTTTGGATATACACAGGCAGTTACGTTATTATTTGAGCAGAACTAAGGAGTTCAGACAGACTCAACAGTTATTTGTTACTTTTGCTTTGGGTTCACAAGGGAAAGCTGTTTCAAAGCAGACTATTTCAAAGTGGATTGGTAATTGCATTGCTTTTTGTTGTTCTCATCATGGGAAGAATGTTCCTGCTGGGATTAGACCTCATTCCACTAGGGCTACGGCCACTTCTACTGCTTTTTTGAGGGGTGTAGCTACTAAGGACATTTTGGAAGCAGCTACTTGGAGTTCAGTTCATACTTTTACTAAGCATTATCATCTCCCTCTTTTCTCCAAGTCCAGGGCTGGGTTTGGCACTGCAGTCTTACAGGGCATGTTAGCAGCCCCTAATGCCTTTTAGTTTGCCAGCCTCCCTTTTTCTTTGCTTTGGGATTCTACCCACAGGTTATGACTGCAGCAATGTGAGACGAAGAACATAGTACAGTTTTGTACCTACCATAAATGTAGATGTTCAAGGATCCACATTGCTGCAGTCCTATTTTCCCTCCCTCCTTCCCCGCTTTGGTTTGGGGTTGTGGTTGTTGTTGTTATTATTACTTGGGGATACTTGTTATTTCTCTCCTTTATGGCTCTGGCCTTTTCTTTTTAAGGCCTTCTGACATCTGGGGCAAGAAAGACTGAGAATATGGCGTCGGTCATGCGCTTAAGTACTACTACGTACTGACGTCAGCTCCGGGCACCATGACCGACGCCAGCCTAACCCTTTGGTATTCGGGCCGACCGAGGACAGCGGACTACCCACAGGTTATGACTGCAGCAATGTGGATCCTCGAACATCTACATTTATGGTAGGTACAAAACTGTACTTTCTTACCACGACCTTCTAATCCAAAAATTGGCCTACTGCTATGAATGTGAACTTTCCCACTATCTTGGTGATAAGGGCATCCTGAGGCAGTGTAGAAATTGCTTCATGTTTACTGACAACGAGCTAAATCTCAATCAAACGGATAACATATGTGAGAGTTGTGTTTACACATTATCACTGGAGGCAAACCTCTCACATAAAAGCACTCCTGATGTCAATCAGGTTGTCAGTAGTACAAGCACTGCACCCATCAGACATAGCATGAACCAGACACATAGACCCATGTTTGCTGAGGCACGTAAATGTAGCCCACATCAACACATGCAGCCACATCTCATGGAGCTTCTGTGTCTAAGCCCATAAGGCAAGTCACCACACAATGTAACATTCTCGTCATCGGGGACTCCGTTGTGAGAAACAGTGATGTCCCTTTCACCAGGCTGAGTAATGTGAAAGTCACGGTTTATTGTTTCAGGGGAAACATTACACATGCATGCTGGTTATTGGGCCCAAGTACCAGTATGACTCATAGTCCATGTTGTTGTAAATGAGATGAGACGTACCTCCTTAGACTATATGAAGAGAGACATCATGGAGTTTTTAGAATGTGTGTCCCAGGCTGATTTGAGTCTCGCATTGAGCAACATTTTGTCTTCTCTAAGGATGATGCTACAATACGAACAGTAGCTGACTGACTTAAATTGTTGGCTTAGTTTCTGGTGTAATTCTAAGGGGCTGCAATATATGTCAGAATGGAAGGAGATGGTCAGCAGGCCACCTGCTTTGCCAGAAATGGTCTGTACCTGTCCCCTCTAGACTTTTGAATATCAGCTACAACATTTTCGACCCCCATAGTGCCTTTTTTAAGCAATGCCAAACTGACAGTACTTTTGACATAGCAAATCAAAATCAGGAGAATCTAAAGATATTACTGCTCAATGCAGAGTATAAACAAGAAACCCCACTCCCCTACAAGCTGTCTTCACCATAGAGAATGCCGATATCTGTGCAGTCACCGAGATATGCTTTAAAGCTGCAGAGAGCACAGTGGCAGTGCAAGGCTATAATGCCTTCCACACATTTAGACCAGCTACTACCCAGTCAGGGGCTAAAGGTGGAGGTGCCTCGATTTACAAAAAAAATAAATATGCTTCAAGACTGTTTAAACAGGACAATGCATTTGAGCTTCTTGACATTCAAATCCCCATAGACAAAATTCCATATCACTTCCTTGCAAGCTGTAGGTCCCATTCTATGACCCATGAAACCCATAACCTGTATTTAAGCTTACTGAAAACACTTGCCATCCGACCCAATACTATATATTCATAAGCAACTTTAATTACCTCATTATTAACTGGCAATCATGCAACACAAAACATGGTGGGTACAGAGATTTCTGGATTTTGTAAACAGACTCTGTGGACTAGATTGTCAATATGCCAACCAGGGGTGCAAACATACCTGATCTGGTCATAATTAATATGAGAGAGTGCTGCACTCCTAGTGTAATGTCCACTCTGGTAAGGTCAGACCACAAAACATTCTCCTTTAAAGAAAAGTAAAACCCAAAACCCCAGCTAACCCTGGAATGTTCAGGAACTACTCTAAGGCTAACTTCCTACTATTAAGTGATAACCTGGCAAAATTTCAAGACCCCATAAACCCTGAGTGCACGGCTGACTAAACACAAAAATTCTATACAAGCATGTTACTAGCTTGCATGGAGGCAGAATTTACTCAAATAAGCCACCTTGGTGAAATCGCAACATCAATAAGCTCTATAACCGAAGGAAGAAAAACTTTGCAAAAATTAGGAGATGTAGCACCCAGCTGGATAAAAGCACTCTCATCATACTAAACAAATAACTGAGAGGAAAAATAAAGCCTACCAAATATAAATTAGAGGTAAATTTGGCCTCCAACGATAACCACAAAGCATTCTTTAGCTATGTCTGCAGCCTCAAAGGCAATATGCAGTACTTGTCTTAGTCAATGTCAAGGGCCTATGGCTGACCAAATTTGCAGACGATTGCAAATTAAAAGCAGTCATAGAATCCTCCACCCACACTAATGTTCTCCAGGAAGGACTGACACAGACAAACAGTTGATGTCAGAGCCATGGACTGAAATTGAATGCCAAGAAATGCATAACAGTATCGTTTGTGAAGTCATACACGCTGGTAACTGTCATACTGACAAACGCACCTGCAACAGTTGATTCAGTAGTCGTGGACTTGTGGACACAGTAATCTAGCCTTTTGACCATCACATCTACAGTAGAAAAAAAAAAAAATTCTATGTTGTGCATCTTATAAACAAAGCTATGGCTTCTAGGTCCAAAAGGTCATTATTCCATTCTATTCAGCATTCATTAAATCTATTACTGAGAACAATGCTCTCTTTGGTTTTTACCTAACTAGGCACATCCAACAACTGAAACGTCCTCCGAGGTTTCTGACTAAGGAATATAGGGTGTGAATAACATGTTCTGTGCAGACAGCCTCAAAACCCTATCCCTGTATTTTGGTTCCTTCAGGCTGTTTAAGGAAGATCTGTGTAGGGTATGCACACATTGTCAGACCCCACCCTGCTAGACCTCTTGCATATCCACAAAACAAACAGCACAAGAATTACCCATTCTAAAGACTTAAACTTTCCCTGTGATATAAATAGGAGCTGCTGGAGAGTCATGTTTGTGTCCCAGAAACTACCCCTACTCTGGAACAGGCTCCTTGTCCATGTGAAGCAGATTTCCTTCCTAACCCAATTCACGTGTAACTTGGACAGTTGGATGGGGAACAGAAAATTCTTCCTTGGTTTGGCACCTATGTCAATACTGTGGATAGGGCAGCCTGCAAATGGTTCATCTTCCAGGCCTCTGCTTGCACTTATCAGGGAGCTGTAGAACTTAGAGATTTGGGGTGCATGGTTAGTCTTATAAAGGCTCTAATTGTTGCTAGCCTAGTACAGACCTGTGATACCATGTAAGCAGCTAAAGGGGAAGAAAAGGCAGTTTCAAAATAAAATGGCAAGCTGATCTCAAAGGGAAGTGTGAGGGACCTTAAGGCAGGACACCATAAGAGATCATCTCTTTCCCCTCAGATCCCACCGTAGCACTGTCCTTCACCTGGGTCTACTTCACGTCGTCGTAAGCTGACAATATCGAGTCTGATATTGTCGGCGTGACAATATCAAAAGTGAAGAACATCGTGCAAGTAAATGAAAATCTCCGTGAGGGGAGATTTCTGTTTACCTCAATGTAATGCGGTCTCGGAGTTGGTATATTTAAGTAGGGGGGGTGTGGGTGATGCAGCCCCCCACGTGGGGGGTGCAGGGGGGCTTGCCCCCCTGCCTACGCCAGTTAGTTTTTTTTTTGTTTTATTTTAATTTTTTTTTTTTTTTTGTTATTCAGTGTTTTACTTAATTGATCAATTAAGTTCGACCTTTATTGATTCGATTAAGTAAACTTTCGATAACGTGATATAGACGGCCTTCACCTACCCCTCCCCCAAATTGCTCGACTCAGAAAATTGAGGGGATGTTGTCTGGAACTATTTGTGAATGAGTGGAAGAGAATCACTCTAGAACTTGGGTCTTAACTGTTTTGAGACAAGGTTACAGGCTCCAGTTCACAAAAAGACAAAGATTTTCAAGTGTACCCCTGGCAACAAGAGAGAAAATGGATCTAATCAAACCCATGCTTCTGTACCTTCTAAAATCATGAGGGGGATATAGCACGACTGCCAGATCAAGAAAAGCGCATAGCACGTTATGCAAGACTGTTTCTAGTCCCAGGAAAAGATGACCCTGGAGACCTACTTTTAACATGTCAAGGCTGAAAAAGTTTTTCTTGTGCCAAGTCCAAAGTGCTAGCTTTGCAGGCCCTGCTGCCTCTCACCTTGAAAGCCCCTGAAGACTCCTCTGTCCATCATGCAAACTATATCCAATGTTTCCATGTACCTTATTTCCAGTGTGGGGATGGTACAACTCTCATGGCATTCATCATTATTGCTACTTGCTGTCACACCTGGATGCACTTTTGTAATTCTGCCGACTGCTTCAAAGCATCATGACATGTTGACAAGGAGTAAATGGGACAGTATGACGTTGTCTGCTATGGGGTATGTTTCGTCACCCCTGAAAGGACCTTCTCTACGAGTCAAAGGAGGTAGAAAGGTGTTCTTTCCTAAGTCACAGCAGTTTTCACACATGCTGCTAGTGATAGTGTCCTCTGAGAAGGTGGTGGGGATGCAACATTAATACTCACTGCTATAGGGGCAGGTGTAGTCTGCAGTTTCAGGGCTTCAGAGGTGCTTTCTTTCTTAGCAGACCCTTTCAGCACTCCTGAAAAACTTGCTCATCTGCTGTGCTCTGGAGGCAGTCAGGAAGTGCCTGACTCTCCACTTGCAAGCTTGGGAGGTCATCACTTTAGATGTTTGCGAATTGAGAGTCCTTTCCAGAGGTTACTCAATTCCATTCCACATCATTCCAAATCTGAAACAGAGATGCATCACAGATGCTCCACCCCCACCAGAGGAGGGAAGCAACAATGGAAATAGAAAAATTGCTGTCAAACCATGGACCTAAGCAAACTAAATTTATATGTCAAACAGACCAATGTTCGGATGGTAAATGTTCTTTCTTTTCTGTTTCTACTGAGAAAGGATGATTGGATGTGCTTGATGGAACACAAGGACACCTGCTATCCAGAAAGTTATTTTTCTTCAGGCTTTGAGCACTACCATTCAGTCTCACCACAGCCACCAGGGTGTTTACCAAGTGCATGGTAATTTTCAGGTGTCCTCGTACCCGGACAGCTGGCTTGTCATGGCAGCATCCAGTGGGTCATTGGTACAAGCAGGGGACTTAGTCTACTTCAACTGTGCCTGTGCTAGGGAATCATAGGCAATCCAGAAAAATCCAAATTGGAATCAGTATCAGATACCATCTGGACACTACCAAACAAATAGCAAAGTTACCACCCATCAAGGTTATTTCTATACAGATATTGTAGTATCCAAGGCCACCTGCTGTCCTCATTCAGCTGCTCTGTGGTCATATAGCTGCAACCATTTGTCTAATTTCTCTGGAAAGATACTGCATGAGAATTCTGCAGTGGACCCTGTCAGTTCAGTGGTCCATTTACTGCCATCCATTAACCTTTGCAATCCACCTCTCAAATGTGCCTCCAGTCCATCTCTTGATGGTCATCCTCCTCTCTAGTTCCTCTAGGTCAACCCTTTGTATGTCCCCTGTCCAAAACCACAGTGACTACAGATGCTTTCCTTCGGGGGGGTGGGGGGAACCACAAGGGAAAGACTGTCCTGCGTACCTGGACACAAACAGTGGCCCACTTACACATCAGTGTTTTGGAGATGAGAGCTGTTCTAGCATTGCAGGCATTCCAGAGCTGCCTCCTTAAAGGTGTGGTTATGATTCAGTCTGAGAAGACAGCTGTAGTGTGGTACTTGAGCAGCAGTGGGGAACCTGTTTTTATCCCACTTTGTTGGGATACTGTGAGATGTCCTCACATCACTTTCTGATTGTAGGACATCCAACATCCTAGCGGACAGTTTAAGCAGGAGAATCTTTATGCGTCACAAGTCCTCAATTCAGCAGTGGAGGCTCGAATATTCTGCAGCTGGAGACAGCAATGTTGCGATTTCTTTGTGACTGCTTTCAACAAATGCAGTACCTTCTTTTCTCTGATCCCACCAGATGGGCGGTCCCCGAGATGGTGTTCTGCATGTTTGGCCCCCACCTCTCCTGTATGTGTATTCCCCCGATATGTTGATCATCAAGTTCTTACAGAATGCAGACTATCTCCGAGCAGCTGTGATCCTCATGGTCTCCTCCTGGCCCAGACAAGTCTAGTTTCCCTTCCTGTGGCCTTATCTTCACCCACTTTGAGTTCTGGATCCAGTTCCAGATTTGATCTCGCTCACCTTGGGTCAACCTCAACCAAATCTGGAATCCTTCAATCCCTTTGTACCTCCAATTCCAATGATGATGAGAGATCCCAAGCTTTCTGAATGAGTGCTTCACATATTCTCCTTGTTCCAAAAAATGTCTGCTAGAAAAATTTACCCTAGTAAATGAAAGCTTTTTTCTGTCTGGACCTTTTCCACAAGATCAGATCCCTTTTCAACTCCAGTCCAGGCTATTTTGGATTTCCTTGCTGATGTCTCTCTAACTCAAGGCTCAGTTATTCTACTGTTAAAGTTCAAATGGCAACTATTTCTAACTTTCATGTAGGTCAAGATCATATTGCTATTGGCATCTAAGTTTCTAAAGTTTTCTAAAAAGGCACTTTTTACTTAGACCTCCAGTAACAGATCAACTCCTCCTTGGGATTTCCCTTTCCTTCTCCAGTCCTTGATAAGGCTTCCATTTAAACCAGCTGCCATAGTGGACCTCAAGTTTTTGTTCAGGGAGACAATAATGACTACCTCAGCCAGAAAAGTGTCTCATTTACAGGCTTTATCCTGCTGCCCTCTATACCTTTTCTGTCATAAACAGTTTTATCGTGGATTGGATTAACATTTCCTTTCTTCTTAAGGTGGAGCTTCAGAGTCCTAAATTCAATAAAGGAGACTGCATGTTTTATTGTCTCAACTTACATAGCCATGGTTTTATCCAGATAGAACCCAGCATTTTATGAAATCCAACCAACTTTGTGTCCTTTTTTAAGACAAAATGTGGTCAGCCAGTTTCAAAAGTTAGTGTCCCCGATGGCTTCAAAATTGTATATCGTTTGTGTATTTCTCACAAAGTTTTCCCTTGCCTTTTTAGACCTAAGGCCCATTCTACCAGGGAGGTGGCCGTCTCACCTTTTTTGCCCATCATTCTTTGGATCACATCTGTGGAGCGACCACATAGGCTACTACTCAGTCATCACTCATTACAGTTTGGACATACAGTCTCGATTTGGATCAGCCTTTGGCCCCATCATATCATGTAATGTTCTCTCCTAGGGCCACCCAGTTGAATGGTTGGGGACACTGCCTCAAAGGTTGAGGCAGACTAAAAAAGACATTGGATATGAAAATAATGTAATTACTATAACCCTAGATTTGTGCTGTCTTCTGTTCATCTGAACGAACTCTCCCACCTTCTCTCTTCCAGATCATCAGTTCAGGGTTAGAGGTAAACATAGCAGACTAGCCTAAGGTCTGATCTCCCATTCATTGTTGGTTCTCTCCCTGCTAAATATTTGCTATTGTCATGTTTTAATGCCAAGTGTCTTGCATAAGCAAGATTGGGATTACTGTAGGCAAACTCCATCTGAGGGACTTCAGGCAGGCAGGGCATTATGGAAGAGGAGGTAAAGCTTCAGAGTGTGAAGATTCTAAGTTTGCTGGGTGTCTGATCCAAATACCCAAAGACTGAGACAGATTAAAGAAGACAACAAGGATCTAGCATTATGGTAAGTAAATGACTCATCTGTCTTCAAAGATGTTTGACATAAATAGAATGAATGTGCTAAGAAGCCCTTTTTTACGTGCTTGTTTTTTTTGTTTTTTGTTTTTTTTTTCTGTATTTGTATGTGTATACTTTAAATTCAAGGGCTGCTTCTCTTTTTCTACACACAAACTGTGAAAACAAGTGTTATGGTGTAGGGGCCCTTGTGGTTGAGCCCCTGTATTAGGAAAAGACTTGCATATACCATCAGTGCTTTTTCCAGTGCTGTACTGTGAACTTAATTAACATTTTCTAAATAAAAACTGTATATATCTTTAAGTTTTCATATTTTATTTCTTTACTGTTAAATTGCAGTACACCTACGGATAAAATCTGCTCAAGTCCAGTTATGGAAGCACATATAATATGCATTTGTGTTCCAGAATATCAAGTGTAAAATGCATTCAAACATTATTTTCTTGTCTTTGTATAATATCAGACTAAGCAAGTATAAGTCCTCAGAAAATGTTTAATACCTTTCGGACCTTGCTGTGCACATTGAAGAAGGCATTTTCAAACAAAACTTCAAGATACAGCTGTTCCTTATGCAGCTGAAAGCACAAATAGTTTGCATGCGCTTGTATGTAGTACTAAAATATATTAACTGCAGTACATCTCAAGCAATAATATTACTGCGGTGGTGGTGCTGCAGTAGCATTGTCTCCTCACAGTAAGACCTTGTCCTGTTCGATTCTCAGCTAGAGCGTCTTCTGTGTGGAGACATGTGTGGATGGGCGCACCTTCCTTGAAGGTTGTGCATCAGGGCTGGCAACTCGGCACATAAAAATCCACTGACAATCATTAGCGGACCAGAGTTCCGCTGTTGTGACCCATAACCAAGAAAAGCCGAAAGAGACAACAACAACTCGAGCAATAATAGATAAAGGTCTTCGAAAGCAGTTACAAAAGTAGGCCAATATTGCCAACACTAGGGACTCTCGGAAATTACCAGTTTTAGAGAGATTGATCACATTTAAGATAAATATGATAAATGTTTTAAATAATTCATTGCTGTTATAAGACGTTACAACTGTTGCTTTGTGTTTGTTTCATCCAGTTGTTTAGGTTTAGGACATTTTATTGATGTGTTTGGCAGTCTCCAAATAGCCAACAGCTTATATACAACTTTATAAAACTGAGAGTTTGATACGTAGACCGTTTTTTTTTGTTTTAATAGAAATATTTCCGGGGATTTATTCAGAGGAGAAAGTTCCTTCATTACAAAAATTCTGCCATAGTAATACAACAGTATTACAGAGCACATTGTCTGAGAAAAACTGAGCAGCAGAAGTATTTGGATCAAAAAAATGCAGCTCGATTAATCCAGGTAGTATTGTTTTAATGATATGTTTAATGAGTCAAAAATATTTGTATGCATTATAATAGGAACACATTGCAGAGCTATATAGTAACAATTTCTCAGAGTGATGCAAGTCTGAGTTTGAGTAGCTTTTGCAGCATGGGATTCCATGTAGACTACCAGCAGGTAGATATAGTCCAAGTTTTTAAACCGTCATTTGGTCAACATTGTCCATGGTACTGATGCTAAGTTACTGTTACAGGTGGCCTTTCCATCTTCATTCAGTTCTGTACCGCAGAAGTTGTTACATCACCTTAGAACTTGGCCATAGTAGCAAGTCCACTTGGCAGCTAGTATTTTTTTTTTTATTATTATTAATTGATTTGCAGTTGTTTTATTCAGATTTCTCTCTTTTTTTTTATTTCAGTCCTGTGTTCTAAAACCCTATTCTCAGAAAAAATATCATCCAATAACTCCATTCCTAAAACTTACAGGAAGGAGCTAGTAATATGTTTTTCTATTTTCCCCACTTTTTCTGCTGGACTTCAAGCCTCCCCCTACCAGCCATCCCCCATTCATTCTTCCATTCTGGGTATTGCCTAGAGGAGAGAAAGAGCTGACCAGAGGAGTCCATCATATAGACAGCTTCAGCAGTGGTATGTACCCTTGCCTGCACTGGCAAATATTATATTAGGAGTGATGTTCACTCTTGGACAGGGGGATACATGACCTGCATCATCATGGGGACCATAGTGCCATTCTCCTGATGTGGGTGCATGCTGTCATGCACTTGCGATGAAAGCGATCTTCAAAGGAACGTGGTAATGGAATGCCTACTTGTGTGACTACCTCTTGCAATGCCACTCTTCCTCTGGGCCACATCTCCGCTTGACAACTCTTGTCAAATCCCCAACCCACTAATGTATATTGGAACATCTAGGTTGTAGTGAAGGCTTTATCCCTGAACAGTACCAGAGCTTGGCAGATCCTTATAACAATATTATTGTGCTTGATTTTAGCACTGTCTAAAATGGAAAACTGATTCTGGACAAATTTCTATGCACACTGCTTGTCTTATGCACTTATTCTGACTTTCAACATTAATAGTTTTCTACCTGTTCTTCATTCATATTACCCTACTAAGCAAAAAATGACACCATATCGTTAAGATTTGTTTCAGAAATCTAGAATATGGGAGAAGAGAGTTTCAAGGACTGAATTGCTGTGTTTGTAAGAAACAGAAGCAAGAACAGGAGAAGTACTAGAGAAGGGGCATAATATGGGATATAAATACATGAAGGATAGATTATTATGAGTTTCAGTATTATGAGTTTCAGCATCACTTACAGTCAGCACTTGGGTTAATTAAACTTCTAATATTGCAGGCAACCCCATTTTTGTTCCACCTCCCCAAATGTTCATAGGTGTGTACTAGGCTAATGGCCACTGGAGCCTTTACAAGCGTAGCCCATAGAAGTGCCCTGGCATCTTGCTGCCCGATGTTAGTTCCCAGTGCCTCTATCAATTAAAGCCATTGTAGTGATGCCCGGGGTGAAGTTTCTATTTCCCATCCACTCGTCAAGATTCCTCTTGAAGAGGGCCAGTGAGGTGCTGTGCTGGACATGTATGGGAAGTCTATTCCAGAGCATGGCCAGTCTCTGGGTTATGAACCTGTCCCTCCAGCATGTTCTGTTGATTGTGGTAATGAGGTGGAGGTCTCTGGAGCATGTGGTGCGGAGGGATTGGGATTTCTTTAGATGTAGCATTTCTAACAGAGTTGGGTCAGACATAGCTTTGTAAATCAAGCAAAGAATGCCCCTTATTAGACGATATGAGACAGAGACTAGCTGGCGTTTTTTTTTTTGACTGACCATGTAGGGCATGTGTTTAACACCTAGGATTTTTGTGGCCTTTCCAGCTGTTGCATGTGTCTAGTGAGGTACATGCCAAATGGGGCATTATACTCGATTAGCCTAATGAGGGAAGAGGAGAGAGAGATGATGACCTCTTTCTTCCTGTATGCAAAGCACTTGGTAATGAGATGTGCCACATAGGACTTACTGACCACAGTGGCAGTGTGGTGGTTGAAGGAGAGGTTGCTGTCAACATGTGTCCCCAGATCTTTTATAACACCTTCAGTGTTCAGTGGGCTTCCATTGATGTAGTAATTAGTGGGAACGGAGTTTTTCCCAAAGGGGATGACTATGCATTTTTTGGCATTAAGCTTAAGGCCATGGTTTCGACACCAGTCATTGGTCTCAGTAAGGCCTTTCTGTAGGATGTCTACATCACTTAGGGAGTGAATAATGGCTCCCAGCTTGCAGTCATCTGCAAACTTGGTCGGCCAGAGTCCCTCTGTGTTGGCCTGGACTTCTGAGAAGTAGATGCCAAACAGGAGAGGACCCAGGAGTGATCCCTGTGGGGCTACACTCGTGACTGGTCGACAGTCTGACTTGGAGTCTGCTACTTTCACACTGGGTTCTATCTGTGAGCCAATTTGCAGCCGACCTAGTGATATCGGGGTTGATGCCTAGTTTGGTGAGTTTATCAATAATTCCTGAGTGGGGAATGGTATCAGAGGCCTTGGCCAGATCGAGGTAGGCTGTATGAACTGCCTTGCTTTCATCCACAGCTCTGGTGACTGACTCAAAGAAGTCAACCAGGTCGAGCAGGAATGATGTAACTTTCACAAGTTATGGTCTGTTTTAGTTGTCTTCTATGGTTTCTCTAAAGCAATCCCAGTTATAATTGCCTTCCCTGTTTCTCATTTCTAATCTGCCTCCATTCATTTCATTGTTACTTTCCTCCCTTTAGTCTTGTACATGAGTCAGGCATATTTTTATCAACCAGAGGAGAAGTTATTGATAGCAATTTATAAGGAACTGAAGGACTTTATCTGGGGGGGAAGACAGAAAGAGTCAAATGGGATAAGCTGATTCTTCCAGTAGAACAGGGTGGATTGGGTTTACTCAGTTTGAAGGGGTATTTCAGAGCTACACAGTTGACTCCTATGCATAGCACAAGCAGAAAACTATATTTCAAAGTGGAAAGGGATGATGAAACGAGGAGAGAGTGGGATTGTGGATGCAGGCCTTCAAGGAGAATAACAATAGTCATACAGAATGTTATATCCATAAGTAGCAGAAAATATTCAAAGAACTAAGCCAACAGGGGATTGGAGAAAGGGGATTCTGCTGATAGGGATGACTGCAATTGGGGAAATAGACAGTAGGCAAGAGGGAGTTGGAATTTAGTGAAGAAAACTGGAAGAGGAGCCAAGGTATTGGGAGCAAATAACTAGAGAGGTAAAGATAGAATGGGAAGACTCCAAGAATTTATTTGGACTGCAGGTTAGAGACTGATTTCCCTATCACTGATTGATATTAGAGTATAGACAAAGAGAAATAAATAGGGGGTCCTAAACAAAAGACCACCACTGGTAGAGGTTTTACTAAAATCTAGAACAGAAGCTTCCATTAAAAAAAGGAATAATTACGAGAGCATATAAAATATTGCATGATAACTATAAGAATCAATCAGAAGAGGTTAGAAAGGATTGGGAAGAGAGATTGGATAAGCAATTCACAAAGAAACAATGGGAGGATATATGTATGTCCCCCAAATATGCAACAAAATCTAGAAGATTTAGGATTTTCGCCTGGAAGTGTTTTCATAGATATTTCTATATCCAAAGTAGACTCTAGAGAATTTTTTCCTCAGGCAGACAGCAAATGTTGGAGGTGTGACGGGGAAGAAAGAGGTAATTGCGAACATATTTTCTGGTAGTAAGGTGAGTGGGCAGACTTAGGATTCCCTGCAGGATGCACTGTTGGAGATGCTGGGTGGGCAGATGGCTATGATGAGGGGAGATGATTCTTCTGAGCTTTGATACAGAATCGGAATTGCCTAGGCATGGTAAGGCCTTGCTGTGTCTAATAATGGTGGCTGCCAAAAAAGCAGTTACTAGAAAATGGAAATCAAAATCTAAACCAACTATACTAGAAGGTAGTGAATATAGTAACAGAGATAAAAAATTGGAATTGGGATCTTTAGAAAAAGGTAGGAGCAAACTACATAGGAAAAAATGGGAACTGTGGGAACAATACATACAAGGGAAGAATGAGGTGTAAAAAGGTGGCAGGAATTAAATGAGGTATGTAATGTTTGACTGAAAAAAGATTGGGTGGATTATAAGTGATGTATAATGTTTGCAACTGGGAGTGGATCAGTTTGGTTTGTGATGTAAAATGCTTGCAACTAAGATTGTATCGGTGTGGTTTGTTTTAATTTGTATAATTGTATGATTGCCTATGTAGTAAGTGATAGTTTAATAAAGATGTTTCTTTATTTAAAAAAAAGGCAGAAATCGAATAATTTATGTCATGTTGATTAGATTATATGCTAAACTCACTATACTAGGCATAAATCCCTAGGTCACAAGATGGGTTGCCAACTGGCTCACTAACAGAGCTCACACTGTAAAAGTTGCAGACTCCAAATCTAACTTCAAACCAGTGACAAGTGGAGTACCACAGGGTTCAGTCCTGGGACCCCTTTCCTGTTTGGTATCTACTTCTCTGAAATACAGGCTAACACAGAAGGCCTCTGGCTAATGAAGTTCGCAGATGACTGCAAACTAGGAGCCATAGTAGAGTCTTCAAATGATGTGGACATCCTACAGAAGGGCCTCTCTGAGACAGATGCCAGGTGTCAGAGGAATGGCCTCAAGCTTAGTGCCAAAAAGGGCATTGTCATCCCCTTTGGTAAAAACTCTGTACCCATGAACTACCACATAAATGGCAGACTATTTAACGCTGAATGTGTGATAATGAGACCTTGGGACCCAGGTGGACAGTAGTCTCTCCTTTGATAATCACATTGCCACAGTAGTCGGGAAATCCTTCTATGTGGCCAACCTCATCACAAAATGGTTCTCATCCAGGAAAAAAGAGGTCATTATTCCCCTCTACTCGGCACTCATTAGACCCATTATAGAGTACAACGCCCCTTTTGGAATGTACCTCACAAGACATCTGCAGCAGTTGGAAAGGCCACAGAAGTACCTCACAAAGAGGATTACTGGCCTCAAACAAATGCCCTACACTGACCATCTCAAAAAACTCCAGCTTTACTCTGTAGCATATCGCCTACTCCGAAGAGATCTCTGCCTAACATATAAAGCTATGTTAAATCCAGAGCTGTTGGACATGCGACACCTTTAAGAAATCCCAATCCCTCCGAGCTACACGCTCGAGGGACCTAAACCTTGTCACCATGATAAACAGGGCATGCTGGAAGGATAGATTCCTATCCCAGAGACTTCCTATACTCTGGAACAAGCTACCCATCTATGTCATTAGTACTCTTCAAGAAAAATCTTGCTGAGTGGATGGGAAATAGGAAATGCTCCCCGGGGATCACTTCTGTGGCTCTGCTCGACAGGGGCTCAGGAAATTAACTTTCTTGGGTGGCGTAAGCCAGGGAACCTTGTTGGCTAGGCTTACTTTAGGCCCTTGGGCCAATAGCCTAGTATCTACCTATGAACGTATAGCAATATATGTGAAGTAAAAAAGTAAAATGTTTGTTAATTATAATGTGATTAGTTTTATATGAATGTAAACTTGCCTGTGTCACAAACGATAATTCGTAAAGGTGTTTGGAAAAAAATGATCTGATGTTGTCCTTTTTCATTCTTCCTCAATGAATGGCGTTATGGATCCGATCCTAGAATCTGACTCAGCTGCATACTTTGGATCCAACTCTTGAGCTCCTCCCTCTACTTATGCCCAAGTCCATCCTGAATACCCCAGATCTCATTTCCACCATTGTGCTGAGATGCAGGGTTCTTCTCTTGAGCAATTGCATTAGTGATTTGTAAGTGATTTTTGTTCTCTTTGCCTAAAATATTTACTTTCTCTTGTTCCTCAACCTTCCTTCTTAGTTTTCAATACAGTGATAGGTTTTTTACTATTTCTAAATAGTATTTTCCTTATTTCTGCTGTAGCTGGTATTCTCTCTCTTATGCTTCAACACTGGGTAATTCTGGATTACCATTGATGGTAATTTTTCTCTGCTTCTAAACCTTTTTTTTCTAACTTTAAAAAAGAAAAAGATCTTTCTTCTCTCTAGTCCTTTTTTATTGTAGGACTGTTGAGCCTTGCTGTCCTGTCATGGCTGACAAGCCTACAAGATTCAAAAAAATACATGTCTTGTGGGCATAGAATCCCTAACTCAGATGCCCACAAGAAGTGCGTTTACTGTCTCGGAGCCTTCTATCTGGGTACTAATTACAATGTTTGTGCTGCATTCATTTCCAGAGCTTTGACTGACAGACACAGCAAACTTGTTTTAAAAGGACTCCTTCCTCCTGGGGCTCAACCCCCTGGAAAAACTACTAAATCTGCTCCCTCAGAGCATAGAGAATGCTTTCCACCAAAGTTCCCTAGGACTTCATAGGAACCACCAGCAAAAAATTTGAAATCTTCTGCTCCAACGTCCTCTGACCCAAAGGCTCGACCTTTGGATTCAGGAATAATATCAGCCAATCCTATGACTTTGTTCTCTGATCTTAGGCCTTCAGATCTGAAACTTGGCACTTCTCACAGCCAAAGAACGCATTCACCAAAATTTATCCTGGTTCCGATCTCTCTCAATCTACATTCTTCCTTCATGCAAACTCATAAAAAGCATTCTGGACTCCCAGTCCACCGCATCCTCCAGGTCTTTCAGAAGTAGATGTGGATAAGATGAAACAACAATTTCTTGGAGTTCAGATTCAGTTGGGAGTCATACCTGCTCTGTCCCCTGTTGGATATGTGAGTCTTCCAACCACCAGTCACACAATATTGTCTCCTTTTCCGATCCGTTCTTCAGTTTTAGAGCCCCAGGATCCAGCATCCCCTAAAGGTCTGGAGTCTGATCCGAAGAAAGTCACTTTGTCTCCGACAGCATCCCTGACTAGTTCTGCTCCAATACCTTTGGATTGGAACAGGTCTCGGAGCCGAAGTGTCAGCATCAGGTCATTGGGGCTAGGATCTACTCTGATGTTTCTGATCCATCCTTGCCCCCCGGAGCCATGGCAATGGACAAATCAGGTTCGGTTCCACCCATGAGACACAGCTCCAGTAGGAGTCTTGATCTACCTGTACTGGAATTCTCAGTTCCGTTGTGGGTGGCCACAGCCCCTCCAGGCCCATCTGCCTTCGAGGTTGTGGAAAGGGCTTTTTCTCTTCATAGAATGCAGGTCTCTCATCCCTCAAATCCAATCCTTATTCCCTCCTCAGTTCCGAGCTTTGAGTCAATTAGGCCTATTCCACAGGGAGCAGCCAGTTCTAGCTATCTTCCATTCAGTTCCCATAGGGCAACTCCCCCTCTCTTTCAGATACCTCCCTTGAGCTTTCCTGGAGATCCATCAGAAGAGGACATGCTTGAGGAGGCACATAGATTCCCTGCTGGAATCTCTAACTGAGGATACTGATTTTGATGGAGAAGGGTCCCCCACATCAGCACCAGATGATGTCTGCTTTGGAGATTTATAAGAAATCTGACATTAATCGATCCATTCATTTACTGTTTTTCTTTCCAAAATTTTCAAAGGAGAATACATGTTTTATCTCCTGGATGTGCACAGGCAATTGTAGTTTTATATCTATACCGAACAAAACAAATCAGACAAGCAGGTCAGTTATTTTGTACCCTTTTCATTAAATCGAGTGGGTCATCCAGTTTCTAAAGTTATTTTGGCTAAATGGGTAACTGATTGCTTTACTTGGATCTGTTCTCAACAAGGCATTTCCTTACTAAGACTGCCTAAAGCTCATTCAGCTAGATCCATGGCCACCTCATTTGCTTTTTGGTCAAGTAATTCAATTGATGATATTTGCACAGCAGCCAAATAGTCCAGTGCCAATACCTTTGTTACTCATTGGAAAATGGATCTAATATCCAGAAGCAGAACTACCTTTGGCTCAGCGGTTCTCCGGAATATACTTCTATGAAGGCCACCCAAAATTAACGTAGCTGTGGACTCTGTCCCATTTGTTGAGGAAGAATGAAAAGGAACATCATCAGATTTAAAAGTTAAGTACTTATCATAACTAGCCATCTGTGTTATCCATTTTCATCCCCCCCCCCCCCCATCCATCCCCGTTTCTAAAATCTTCTAGAGTAATCAGTTCGATTACTTACTGGAACTTAGAGCTCCTGGTTTGAGCCCTATTTTTTGAGCTATTCCTTTTCTTTATCTAGTTTTTGGAATTTTTTATGGAGACAAACTTGATCTGAGGTATTGAGGATGGACTAGGGCATTGTGGGTAGAGGGAGGATCAAGAGTTGGATCCAAAGTCCAAAGTATGCGGCTGAGTCTGATCTGAGGATTGTCTCCATAACCCCATTTATTGGGGAAGAACGAAAATATACAAAGCAAATGCCTAGTTATGGTGAGATCATAACTTTTAATTAGACTGTTGTCATTTGCTCACCTGTCAGACATTTTGTTCTCAACTCCTCCTTGGTACATTTCTCCATTGTTACTACCATCTCATCCTGACACACACGCACAGCTCCGTGCTTCCAGTTTGGACAGGGAATTATTAGACTTAGCACTGTAGTGTGGCTTACAGCCTTCTGTTGCATTACAGGTTTTTATATTCCACAAGTCAACACTAATTATCATGTAGTCACGCCTAGCAATAATACAGGGGTATGTAACTTTTCATATTTCCAACTGTTCTGTACTGTCACTTATGTTACCAAATGCAACATATTCTATAGTTTAGTCAATGGAAATTCCTTTGTAAGCACTGTCAGTTGGTAGCCTTTTATGTCTTTTGTGTCTTACATGATGACAGTTGCTTGTGTAATTTGGGAGTCGTACAGCTAATTCTGTATTACACATAAGTAATCTCTATGTTCATCATATTTACTGCCGAACTACTGAACTAGTTCTTACATTTAGGACTTCTGTTGCAGAAAATCTGATGTCTGGCCTGACTGCCTGAGTTTAGCATCTCTTGGCAAGATTGGCACCCATCCACCTGCATATCAGCACATCTGCGATATGCGAGGGATGTCATGCTGCACTGTCTTTTGTTCTTTCTTATCACAGTTCATGAGCACATTGTTGTGTTTCACAGTGTGTCAGTCCTTTTTGGTGTGGACTCCATAGTGGTGTGTAGTTCATATGTGGATGGGCTGTTACATCACCTCTTGTTTCTACTACACCCTGGTCCATAAGACCACCAAAGAGCGAAGTCTCTTCAAGACTACCCCAAAAAGAAAAAGCTGGATGACTTGTCCAGACCAGTCATTGTGTTGGCTAGATCTTTCATGGACTCAATGCTGGAAAAGTGAAATACCCTGGAGAAATGTATTCGAGACGAGGAATACCAGGTAGCCAATGATCTTTGTTTACATTTCTAAATCCCACCTGGACTTGAGTGTGTCAGGTCTAGTGAGGCAGTTTCACAGCCTCTTACTGTGGTGCCCAGTTTGACCAAGGCCTTTTGCATTCCCCCTGTGAAGGACGCCACATATTTTGACAATGTCAAATTCTCCTAAAGCAAAAACCATCCCATTGCTAGTCAGACCTGGTGCTTCCCTGTGGTCCTCTAGTTCTCACACCAATTTTGTAAATCAAAATAGATGTCCAGTCTGCCCTCCCATGTCCTGAAGCCTCCACCAGTAATAGAAGTAGGGCCCAGGACGTCCAATTCTTAGATCCCCACCACCTTGCCTCATCTTGAGCTGTCAGGTCTTCTGTCCATCTCAAATGCCAGTCTGTCTTTCAAGAATTTAAGAAGTGAGTAGAATTTTATCTTTCCAAACCTGCAAAGTTCTCAGATCAGTTTTTATTGTAAGGAATCTCTGTTCAAAAAAGAAAAAGGGAATCAGACACACACACACACAGACACACACACACACACACACACACACACACACACACACACACACACACACACACACACACACACACACCTTTGATTTGTCTGACTCTGAGACAAATGAGCTGGTGTATATTTGTCAACTATCCCCACCTATGGCTCTGACACTGATAACACCTTATCGTGTGCTTCCCTGATGGAAGTTATGTCATTTGATGATACCCCTCAGTAGAATGAATGGTCAGTTTAGATAAGACTCTAAGTGGTGAGGTGCATTATAGGAGCATTAAAGGAGTTTCAGAGCCTGGGAAAGTCTTAAAGGTGTTGAGGGACTGTTGCCTATCCTGTCATTGAAGAGGATAGAATGAATTATGAAGCTCAGTTTTCATAAGTGCATATCTTTTGTTTATGCTCTCTCTGTTTCTGTTGTAACCCTGAAAAGTGTTGTACAGTGGTTAACAAAATAAAGATAAATAAAATAGATAAGATAGCAAGACTGTTCATGATCCCAACAAATAGCAGGCTTTGGTGACCCATCCTAGACCTTTTAAATTTAATAGAGTTTCAAAAAGTACCAAAGTTCATGATGCTGAAGGTAAAACAGACTATAATTGAAAATTATGTGCCTGCACACAGCAATGCACATATTTAGGGGGACACGTAAAGGTGGTTTATTTAGTTGTATTCATTAAAAATTATTCTTTTGTGACAGCTAAAGTTATCTGGGAAGAGACTGAGTGGAAAATTATTAAAAAAAAAGAGAGGGGTCAGAAACTAATGGCTGTGGACTTGGAAAATAAAATACAGGCAGCAAAGATGTTTTTTGTTCCTTTGATCTTGGCATAGGTCAGCCATGCTTTTATCAGCCAGTTAAAAAGTTGAGGACTACAATAAAGAATTTTTATTTGGGAAGAGAAGATAGGGCAACAGTAAAATGAGATAAGTTGATTTTTACTATTGAACAGGAGTTCATTAGGACTGCCTGACATCAAGGAATACATTAAAGCTACACAAGTGAGATTTTTAAATATTGCATAAGCGGGGGGGGGGGGGTTAAAGATCAACATGGAAGAAAGATGATGGTGCAAAGCAGAAGTACCCCAGGCCACAGGATGTCCAGCAAGGAACACCCCCTCTTCTGAAACTTTCCCAGATTGCCCCACTGAGGAAGTCCCTCAGAAGGGGCTTGCAAGAGGAAGCATCTGGACTCTGCAGAAGAGTCAGTCATATCTGATACTGATCTCGAAGATGCAGAAGGGTCCACTCGTTCACCTTCTGAAGTTGTGTCCTTTGGAGACATCCTGGAAATGTTAAAACAGAGAGGTGACTGGCAGTTCACAACTCCTTCAACTGAGGAGTCTGTATACCTGAAGGCTTTTGGGTCCTGCTCTCTTATCTCTTGGGTGACCCCTCCTTCAGATGAGCTTATTGACTTAATCTCTCAGAAGACTTGGGAGAGGCTGAATAAATATACTACTGCCCCTTTGGAGATGCCTTTCCTTACAAAAGGTGTAACAGTTGATGCCATGGTCATTGTGGCGGCCACTAAAAAGGAATTATCTGAGACCAGTTCCACTATACATCCCCAGAATAAATATTCTAGAATCATGGATAAATGCAGTAAGAGCATCTTTTCATCGGTGACCTTCATCTTATGGTCACTGAATTGCTTAACTTGTTTTACTAGACTACAGAGGGATCTGATAAAGGGGTTATCAGACTCCCTCTAAGTAGCTGCAGCTGATGCGGTTGCAGACAAGGTAACCTCTCAGCTCGCCACCCTAAATTCAGTTGTAAGCTCTTTTGTTAGACTCATCTCATATGTAACAGATGAAAAGAGTAGGGCAGCAGGATTGGGCATCTCACTTAGGAGGTAGGCCTGAATGCACCTTTACAATTTTGTGGAGCCATTCAAGTCTTCCTTCATTAATGCCCCTTTTGATGGCTCCTCTCTCTCTTTGGGCCCAGAGTTCGAGGTGCATACCAGGTGTGAACAGGAAGGCAAGATCTTATCTGTCGTTGGAATACTTTTTTCCATACCCACCAGACCCTTTCCCAAAGGTCAGAGGTAGTGTAAAGATGTGGTTCAAAATGTCACAAAGATCTTTCCAAAACACACAGGGTGAAAGTTCCCCTAAAGGCAGAGGGGGGAACAATAATGGAAGATTCCACCCTCACGGCAAGGGAGGCCCACAGAATCAGGGCTCCAGCAAATCAATCTTTGGTAGGCTCTTTCAGTGCTCCTAAGGGGGTGCCTGATTGTGTGCCTCTGGAGACAGTCAGGGGACAATTGATGCTCTTCGTGTTTCACTGTTGCAGTCATTACATTTGGGAAATCTGCTGGCAGGTTGTCCTCAGTCAGCCTGAATATCAAAGTCTTGGGTCCTGTGTCTGTTGCTGTCTCCTCTTCCATGACGTCAGGTCATTAGGGGTATAAAACAGACAGCCAACGCCATTTTCTTCAGTCTTTCTTTCCGCGCAGTGCCCAGAGCAGAAGCAGTTCGCAAGTGCCAGTCGGCCAACTCCTAAAATTTTTGAATTCAAGTTTCAGAACCAAAGTCTTCAATTAAAGCTAAGTACCTCGTTGGGGAAACTTTTTCTTGCTCCATACCGATGTCAGTAAAAATGAATAATTGCATTACTTGTGGGAAGCAAATACCTCATAAGGATTTTCATTTGTACTGTATTCCTTGCCTGGGCCCAGATCATAACATGCCTTGCTGTCGGTTTTGTGCTAGATTTAACCAACGCACTATTAAGCGTCGGTATAGCCTTGCTTCAAAATATTTTGGAAACAGAATTAACTACCCTGAGATTTCGTCGGATAGCAATCTGACTATCGGAGTTCACAAAAAACGGAAAGAAAAGGACAGAGACAGACCATCGAGGTCCAAAACCGACGAAGCTTCTCCTAAGCCAGTCACCGGTACTCAGTGAGGCGCTTTCGCAGGCCCTGATACCTGCTACTTTCGAGTCGCAGGTCTCTACCGAGACCCATGTGGAGTCCGGCACACCGTGAGATTCTCAAAGTATTGTACCTGCGGATGTCTCTCCCTCAGGTGGGTCTAGAGCCGCTGAGCAGGCACCGGCTTCTGAGGGTGTCTTCAGGCCTCAGCATTTCTATATAAAACCAACGCCAACTTCAAAAACAAAGACAAAAGCAACTTCTAAAGCTAAAAAACTGACACATGAGCCACATGCACAGTCCTCTATGCCCAAAAAGCAGATGATCAAAATGGCTGAAGACTTAATTACCTTAATCAGGAGATGTTCTTCATGTTTCACTGTTGCAGTCATTACATTTGGGTAATCCTGCTGGCAGGTTGACCTCAGCTGGCCTGAATTCCAAAGTCTTGGGTCCTACGTCGGCTGCTGTCGCCCCTTCCCTGACGTCAGGTTATCAGGGGTATAAAAGAAGTAGCCAACGCCATTTTCTTCAGTCTTTCTTGCCACGCGGTGCCCGAAGCAGAAGCAGTTCGCAAGTGCCAGTCGGCCGACTCTTGAAATTTTTGTGTTTGAGTTTCAGAACCGAAGTCTTCAATAAAGCTAAGTACCCCATTGGGGAAACTTTTTTCTTGCTCCAGACCGATGTCAGAAAAAGTTAATTGTATTACTTGTGGAAAGCAAATACCTCACAGATTTTCATTCTTGCTGTATTCCTTGCCTAGGCCCTGATCACAACATTACTGGTTGTCGGTTTTGTGCTAGATTTAACCAACGCACTATTAAGCGTCGGTATAATTTTGCTTTAAAGTATTTTGGTAGCCAGTTTAATTATCCTGAAATGTCGTCGGATAGCCATCCGACTACCGGAGTTTACAAAAAACGCAAGGAAAAGGGTAGAGAAAAACAACCGAGGCCAAAAACCGATGACAAAGCTTCTAAGCCAGTCGCCGGTTCTCAGTGAGGCGCTTTCTCAGCCCCTGACACCCACTACTTTAGAGTCGCAGGCCGCTACCAACTCCCACGTGGAGTCGGCCATGCTGCTGGATACTCAAGGTATTGGAGCCTCAGACGCTAATCCCTCAGATGGGTCTGGAACTGCTGAGCAGGTACCGGCTTCTGAGGGTGTATTCAGACCTCAACATCTTTACATTAAAAAGACTTCAGTTTCAAAGACAGACTAAAGCATCTTCTAAAGCAAAGAAACAAACTCAAGAGCCACGTGTACAGGCCTCTATGCCTAAAAAACAGATGATCAAAATGGCCGAAGACCTGATTACCTTGATCAGGGGTTCCCATCCCCCTCCTGATAAGAGGCCTAGGCAAGACACTGACTATGATGCTTCAGATCAGGTTTCTATTTCCTCTGATTCCTCTTCTGATCAGGGATATTCTTTACCCCCATGAGGATTCTGATGCTGAAGAATCTATTCCTTCAGCATCCCCTCCTGAGGATTATTCCTTTGGGGAAACCTTGCATACCATGAGGGAGCATTTTCACTGGGAAAGCCAAGATTTTTCAGAATCTAAAAAAGAGGCTCAGGGATTTCCTTTTACTACCTCAGCACAGGCCTCTAGCCATTCCCCCTGTGTTAGACATTGTAGATTATGTGTTTTCGGAGTCTAGTTTGACCCCTGACTCCTTGCCTCCACCTCCAGCTCCTGTTAAGCCTGACAGATATTACAGGGTTCCTGACTCACGCAAATTTCTTTTTAAAAACCCTGCTGCTGACCCAGAAACTATTTCACAGGGTCCAAAGGGTGTTAAGGCATCGACAGCAAAAAACCCAACCCCCTCTGACAGAGATTCAAGGGCTCTGGATAGATGGGGAAAAAAGGTTTACACATCTGCAACTTTGGCTATAAGGGCCTTAAACTGTCAGTTTCATAAGCTCAAGTATCAGCAACATGTCATGGGATTGCTTAAACAGAAAATGATGATAAATTCTGAATGTGCTGAAAACAAGGAAATGCAGGATTTATTGCATGCAGCTGAACAAGTTGGAAAGCATACTTTGCAATGTGGTTTTGATTCTTTGGAGGCCTCCTGCAGGGCCGCAGTTACGGGTTCTGTAATTAGTAGGCATGCTTGGTTAAAGGAACAAAATCTGCCTGATCATGTCAAAGTTAAATTATTAGATTCACCTTTACAGCATGATACTTTGTTTGGTGTTAAGGCATAAGAGGTTTTAAAGAAAATGGAGGACAAAGCTAAATCTATGCAAACTGTCAAAGATTTTTTACAAGTACAGCCACCTAGGTTAGGTAGACACTGGCCAACAAAGAATTGGTCCTTTCATGTGTCAGACAGACATCAAAGGGGCAGATCCCAGGCGCAAGATTCATACAGGTCAAAGCAATGAGGTGCGTCTACCTCCAAAGTTGGAGAAGACAAATCACAACTATAGAGGAAACAGTCGCAATGACTTCCCCCTGCCTGCACCAAGCAGTTACCTCCTGGCAGCACCCTTAGGGGGGAAAATTAGCAGTTTTTTCTCAAAATTGGCACATCATAACCCAGGACATGTGGGTTCTAAATATTGTGTCACAAGGCTACAAGTTCCATTTCCGTACCCTGGCAAAGGCAAACGGCTGGCCAGATCTGCTAAAAAATTAATGGGCAGAGGCACAAAAACAAGTCTCATCCCTCATGGACATGGGGGCCATTCAACAAGTACCAGAGCAAGAGCAGAGACAAGGATTTTACTCAAGACTGTTCTTGGTACCCAGAAAGGACAAGGCCTGGAGGCCAATACTGGACCTATCTATTCTGAACACATTCCTGGATATACCAAAATTCAAGATGTTGACTTTGTAGCAGCTTTTGCCCATGCTGGGCAAGAATGCTTGGCTTGTGACTTTAGACCTAAAAGAGGCATACCTGCATGTCCCAATCAGACAGATATGCAGAAGATACCTCAGATTCAAGGCTGTCTCAATGCATTACCAATTCTCTGCACTGCCCTTTGGCTTATCTACTGCTCCCAGGGTCTTTACAAAGTGCCTGGCACCAGTAATTGCATTTTGCAGACAAAGAGGAATACAGATATATCCTTACTTGGACGACTGTCTAATTTAAGCAGAGAACAAGGACATTCTTCTACAGCATCTGGCGTTTGTGAAAAGACTTCTAACATGTCTAGGGTACACAGTCAACGAAAAAAAATCAAAACTAGTACCCTCTCAAGAGATAATATTCCTGGGTGCAAGCTTAAATACAACTGCCTAGATGGCTTATCTCACGCCAGACAAAGGCAACTGACTACCTATTTCAAAATGTTGGCAACGAAGGCCCAGTTATTTGCAAGAAAATTTCTGCAGGCTTTGGGCTTCATGGCATCCTGCATCCTACTAATTCCATATGCAAGACTGCATATGAGGAAACTTCAATGGTACCTAAAAAGTGTTTGGACTCAACATTGTCACAGCCTGGAAACAATGATTACTATCATTCCCTCCCTGCAACAGGAGTTTCGATGGTGGGCAAAGGCTTGTCACCAGAACAAGGGACAGCAATTCACATTACCCCCAGCCAGGCAGACTCTAACAACGGATGCATCAGATTATGCCTGGGGGGGGCCCACATGGCGGAAAGATGCATTCAGGGCACATGGTCCTCAAACCAAATGCATCTACATATCAATCAAAAAGAGATGCTAGCTGTTCAAAATGCCCTGACAGCCTTCAAGGACCTACTTCATCCGGGACAACTACTGATAAAGACAGACAACACCATGGTCATGTGGTATATAAACAAGCAGGGGGGCACACATTCTTACCCCCTTTGCAGACTAGCCATGACATTGTGGGACACAGCTTTGACTTACCAAGTACATCTGCAGGCGCTATTCCTGCTAGGAAAGGAAAATACTAAGCAGAAACCTCATGGATCCCCACGAGTGGAAGCTGGATCCACAAGTCTTCAGCATGATAACAAGGAAATGGGGATGTGCGGACATAGATCTATTTGCCTCCCCTCACAACTACCAACTAAAAAGATTCTGCACAAGGACTTATCAGAGACAAGCATGGAAAGTGGACGCCCTGTCTTTCAGCTGGAAAAACCTATCCGTATATGCCTTTCCTCCACCGCCTCTCCTCCCCAGGGTACTTCTAAAGGTCAGACAAGAGAAGCCAAAGATGATACTGATTGCCCCAGACTGGCTTCCAATCGTAAGGAACTTGTCTCTATGCCCAGGTTGGACCTTACCTCAAATACCTCGTCTACTGTCTCAGTAAAACAATCAGATCCTGCACAGCCAATTCAAAACATTAAACCTGGCAGCATGGCGGATAATGTGGTCATACAAAAAACACCTCTCAGTAAAGCTGTGATGGATGTCATTCTGGAAGCCAGAAGGCCTAGTACTAGAAAGTTTTATGGAAAATGGAAGAGATTCTGTGCTTGGAACCAAGCACAAGGAACAGATACAGCTGTACCACATATTCCTCAGATTTTGCAATACTTAACTGAGATGCTGGACAAAGGCCTATCTTTTTCAACAATTAAAATTCATGCCTCTGCCATTTCGGCTCATTACAATACAGAGCCACCAATTTTTTCTCATCCTTTATTAAAGCAGTACCTCAGAGGAGCCAAAAAATGTAGGCCTCCAAGGAGATCACCAATACCTGCATGGGACCTCAACTGTGTCTTGGAAAAGCTCACCCTGACTCCTTTTGAGCCAGCTGCTACTGCTGATATAAAGTTTTTATCTTGGAAAACAGCTCTGCTCCTAGCAATTACATTCTGCAAGATGAGTTTCAGAGATACAGGCGCTCATGGCTGTGGAACCTTTTATTTTTTATCTAGACAGGGTCTCCCTGAGGACAAACCCAACATTTTTGCCTAAAGTGGTGTCCAGTGTGACCCTTAACCAAACTATTCATCTGCCAACCTTTTATCCAAATCCACAGAACAAAGGGGAGAGAATTCTGCATTCTTTGGACGTACACAGACAGCTTAGATTCTACTTAGACAGAACCAAGGCTTTCAGGAAGACAGAGTAATTACTAGTGGCATATGCTGCAGGATCACAAGGAAAGGCTATGTCAAAGCAGACTATTTCTAAGTGGATAGGACACTGCATTCGTTTCTGCTATTTACACCATGGCAAGCGAGTGCCTAAGGGCATTAGGCCACATTCCACCAGAGCTGCAGCCACTTCAGCAGCCTTTCTCAGGGGAGTACCAACCAGAGACATTTTAGAGGCGGCTACTTGGAGTTCAGTGTACACCTTTACAAAGCATTATCATCTGCCACTCTACTCTAAATCCAGGGCAGGCTTTGCTACTGCAGTTCTGCAGGGCCTCATAGCCACTCCTAATGCGGTTTAGCTCCAGCCTCCAAGCCATAGCTTTGGGACTCTACCCAAATGTAATGAGTGCAACAGTGAAAGACGAAGAACATAGTACAGTTGTGTACACTTACCATAAATGTAGATGTTCGAGTGTATTGACTGTTGCAGTCCAGGTTACCCACCCGCCATACCCCTTTCTTCTATGGATCTTATCTTTCCTTCTCTGATTTTTACAACCTTTGTGGTGTATTTGCTTATAGATGAAGGTACAATTTATATTGGTGCATTTATTGATATACATACATATATATATATATATATATATATATATATATATATATATATATATATATATATATATATATATATAGATAGTTTGGCTACCCTTTTAGGGGGCACCTGACATCTGGGGCAAGAAAAACTGAAGAAAATGGCCTTCTGCTGCTTCTTTTATACCCCTGATGACCTGACGTCAGAGAAGAGGTGACAGCAGCCAATGCAGGACCCAAGACTTTGGAGTTCAGTCTGGCTGAGGGCAACCCGCCAGCAGGATTACCCAAATGTAATGACTGCAACAGTGAATCCATTCAAACATATACATTTATGGTAAATGTACACAACTGTCCTCCCCCCCCCCCCCTCCTGATAAGAGGCCTAGGCAAGACACTGATTATGAATCTTCAGATCAGGTTTCTGTTTCTTCTGATCAGGAATTTTCTATACCACCCTATGAGGATTCAGATGCAGAGGACTCCATCCCATCTGCATCTCCTCCTGAAGATTATTCCTTTGGAGAAACCTTGCATACTTTGAGGGAACATTTTCAGAATCAAAAAAGAGGCTTAGGGATTTCCTCCTTCTCCCTCAGCATAGGCCTTTGGCCATACCTCCTGTATTAGACTTTGTTGATGTGTTTTCGGAATCAAGCATGACTCCAGATTCCTTACCTCCGGCTCCTAGCAAGCCAGACAGATATTACAGGGTTCCAGACTCACACAAAATTTTATTCAAAAACCCTGCTGCTGACCCTGAAACTATCTCACATGGTCCCAAAGGTGTAATGGCCTCAACAGCTAAAAATCCTACCCCCTCTGATAGAGATTCCAGGGCGTTGGATAGATGGGGAAAGAAGGTTTATACGTCTGCAACCTTGGCAATTAGGGCCTTAAACTGCCAGTTTCATATGCTTAAATATCAACAGCATGTTATGGGATTATTGAAACAGAAAATTATGTTGATTTCTGAATGTGTGGAAAATAAAGAATTACAGGAATTATTGCATGCAGTCGAACAGGTTGGAAAGCATACTTTGCAGTGTGGTTTTGATTCCTTGGAGGCCTCCGGCAGGGCCGCAGTTACTGGATCTGTGATTAGAAGGCACGCCTGTCTCAAGGAGAAAAATTTGCCTGATCATGTTAAAGCTAAATTGTTGGATGCACCTGTGCAGCATGATACTCTGGTATTAAGGCAGAAGAGGTTTTAAAGCAAATGAAAGACAAAGCTAAATATATGCAAACTGTAAAAGACTTTTTACAAGTGCGGCCACCAAGATTCAGTAGACACTGGCCTACAAAAAAATTGGTCCTTTTCTGTGTCCGACAGAGCTTCACGGGGCAAATCCAGGCACTCTAAGGGCTCTAGATACCAATCGCAGGATTCTTACAGGTCAAAGCAATGGGGTGCCTCTACCTCCAGATCTGGAGGAAATAAAGCACAACCCTACAGTAAACAGTCTCAATGACTTCCCTCTGCCATCACCAAGCACGTATCTTTTGGCAGCCCCCTTAGGGGGAAAACTAGCACTTCATGCTCAAAATTGGCAGTTAATAACCCAGGACAATTTGGTATTAAACATAGTTTCCCAGGGATACAGATTTAATTTCCATACCTTGCCAATTCCAAACTGTTGGCCAGATCTGCCAGATAATCAATGGGCAGAGGCACAAAAACAAGTTACATCCCTCATAGATATGGGGGCTATTCAGACAGTACAAGAACAGGAAAAAGGACAAAGGTTTTACTCAAGACTGTTCTTGGTACCCAGAAAACACAATGCCTGGCGCCCAATACTGGATTTATTGATTTTGAACACATTCTTGGACATACCAAAATTCAAAATGCTAACTTGGCAGCAGCTTCTGCCAATGCTGGGCAAGAATGCTTGGCTAGTGACTCTAGACTTAAGAGGCATACCTGCATATCCCAATAAGGGAATCGTGCAGAAGATACCTCCGCTTCAAGGCTGGTTTTATGCATTACCAATTCTCTGCACTGCCCTTTGGCTTATCTACTGCACCCAGGGTCTTTACAAAGTGCCTGGCACCAGTAATTGCATTTTACAGACAAAGAAGTATACAGATCTATCCTTACTTGGACGACTGTCTCATTCAAGCAGAAAACAAGGACATTCTTCTTCAACATCTGGCGTTTGTGAAAAGGCTTCTAACATGCCTAGGGTACACAATAAACGAAAAGAAATCACAACTGGTACCTTCTCAAAAGATTACATTCCTGGGTGCAAGCTTGAATACAACTGCCCAGATGGCTTACCTTATGCCAGGCAAACAAAGGCAACTGACTATTTACTTCAAACAGATGGCAACAAAAACCCAGTTATCTGCAAGACAAATTCTGCAGGTTTTGTGGTTCATGGCATCCTGCATTCTACTGATTCCATATGCAAGACTCATATGAGGAAACTACAATGGTACCTAAAACGTTTATGGAGTCAACATTGTCAGTCTGGAAACAATGATTCCTCTCACTCCCTGCCTACAACAGGAGTTTCTTTGGTGGGCAGAGACATGTCACCAGAACATGGGACGGTATTTCACTCTACCCCCTGCCAACCAAACCCTAACTATAGATGCATCAGACTATGCTTGGGAGGCCCACCTGGCAGGGAGATGCATTCAGGGCATATGGAGCACAAAAGAAATGCATCTCCATATCAACCAGAAAGAGATGTTAGCTGTTCAGAATACCCTGACAGCCTTCAAGGACTTACTTCATCCAGGACAACTACTGATAAAGATGGACAACACCACGGTTATGTGGTACATAAACAAGCAGGGGTGCACACATTCCCACCCCCTTTGCAGACTAGCCATGGCATTGTGGGACACAACCTTGACTTAACAAGTACATCTTCAAGATCAATTCCTGCCAGGAAAACAAAATACTCTGGCAGACGACCTAAGCAGAAACCTTATGGACCCTCACAAGTGGAAACTGGATCCACAAGTCTTCAGCATGATAACAAAGAAATGGGGGAGCCCGGACATAGATTTATTTGCCTCTCCCCAGAATTATCAATTGGACAAATTCTGCACAAGGGCTTATCACAGACAAACATGGAAAGTGGATGCCCTATCCTTCAGTTGGAAAAACCTATCAATCTACGCCTTTCCTCCTCTGCCTCTTCTTCCCAAGGTCCTACTAAAGGTCAGACAGGAAAAAACAAAAATTATTGTAATTGCCCCGACTGGCCTCGCCAGCACTGGTACCCAATCCTAAGGAATATGTCTCAACTCCCTCCTTAGTACTTGCCTCAAATACCTCATTTACTGTCTCAGTAAAACAATCAAATCCTGCACAATCAGCTCCAAACTCTGAACCTGGCAGCATGGCTGATCATGTAGTTATTCAAACAATACCTCTCAGTAAATCTGTGATGGATGTCATTTTGGAAGCCAGAAGGCCTAGTACTAGAAAATCTTATGCTGATAAGTGGAAGTGATTCTGTGCTTGGAACCAAGCACAAGGAACTGACACAGCAAAGCCAAATATACCTCAGATTTTACAATTCTTGACTGAGATGCTTGACAATTGCCTATCTTTTTCATCAATAAAAATCCATGCCTCTGCAATCTTGGCTCATTACAGCACAGAGCCAACGATCTTTTCTCATCCTTTGTTAAAGCAGTATCTTAGAGGGGCCAAAAATTTAAGGCCTCCCAGATCATCACCAATTCCTGCATGGGACCTCAATTTTGTGTTGGGAAAGCTCACTCTGCCTCCATTTGAACCAGCTGCTACTGCAGATATAAAGTTTTTATCCTGGAAAATAGCTTTACTTCTGGCATTCACTTCAGCAAGAAGGGTTTCAGAACTACAGGCCCTCATGGCTGTGGAGCCTTTTATTATATTTTACCCAGACAGGGTGTCCCTCAAGACCATTCCTTCCTTTATGCCTAAGGTGGTATCCAGTGTGGCTCTTAACCAAACTATTCACCTGCCAACTTTTTACCCAAATCCGCAGAACAAGGGGGAGCGGATTCTGCATTCCTTGGATGTACACAGACAACTAAGATTCTACTTAAACAGGACCAAATCTCTAAGAAAGTCTGAGCAGCTACTGGTGGCATTTGCTGCAGGATCAGAGGGAAAGGCTATTTCAAAGCAGACTATTTCAAAGTGGATATGCCACTGCATTCGTTTCTGCTATTTGCTTCATGGTAAACCGGTGCCCAAGAGCATTAGGTCACATTCTACCAGGGCTATGTCTACATCAACAGCTTTTCTCAGAGGGTTGCTAACCAAAGACATTCTAGAAGCTGCTACTTGGAGTTCTGTTCATACTTTTACAAAGCATTATCATTTGCCTTTCTTCTCTAAGTCCAGGGCAGGCTTTGCCATTGCAGTTCTGCAGGGCCTTATAGCCGCTCCTAATGTTGTTTAGTTCCAGCCTCCCATCCATAGCTTTGGGATTCTACCGAAATGTAATGACTGCAACAGTGAAACACGAAGAACATAGTGCAGTTGTGTACACTTAACCACAAATGTAGATGTTCGAGTGTATTCACTGTTGCAGTCCGGGTTACCCACCTGCCATTCCCCTTTATTCTACAGCCTTTGTGGTGTATTTGCTTTTAGATGAAGGTAAAGTTTATGTTGTGACAATTGCATGTATTTATAATTTATATATATATATATATATATATTTGCTCCCCATTTGGGGGGCACCTGACACCTGGGGCAAGAAAAACTAAAGAAAATGGCGTTGGCTGCCTGTTTTATACCCCTGATGACCTGGCGTCATGGAAGAGGAGACAGCAACCGACGCAGGACCCAAGACATTGATATTCGGGCCAAGTGAGGACAACCTGCCAGCAAATTACCCAAATGTAATAACTGCAACAGTGAATACACTTGAACATCTACATTTATGGTAAGTGTACACAACTGTACTTTTCTGCACCTTCATACCTAGCTAAAAGTAACAGACAGATGGGTGAGAACATAATATCCACAGGTTGTTATTCCCTTTTCCTTCCCCATTCCCAAAAACAAAACTGTTCCAGACATTCCACTCAGTCAGGAGGAACAAGCAGCCTTAGAAATTTAAATGTTGCTAAGAAAAAAATATAATCACAAGGCTGTACTACTACATATCTTCTGGATCTGCAAGTGCACCTACAGGGTATGGGGCTCACTTAGTCCAACTAGAAAAAATGAGCTATGAAAAGGTCCACCTTATCTTGGAAAATAGCTCTCCTGCATGTCATCCCCGCAGGCCTGACTAAATTACAAACACGAATATTAGTAACACTAGATCTGAAGTGGTTAACTTCATTTGGTCATCAGCCTGTGGGCTTCAGATCTGGAACGGATCCGAGACTGCAGTTTCACTAGCATCAGATCCGAGTTCCAAGCTCCTCCCCTTACCCATAATACCACTGCATCTCCTTCCTTCCTTCAGATCTCGTTTGCCGCTGCTTCGCCTGCATCGTGATCACTGAGCTCCAGGTGGTAAGATAGGTTTTTTGGGGGGTTTTTTTGAGTGCATGTTTCCTAGTTCTTAGGTCCCTTTATTCCTCCCCTTCGCGTCCTCCATTGAGGTTTAATGTTAGTTTAAAAAAAAAAATAGTAGTTTGTTAGTCAGGATAGCGTAGGCCTTCTCCTTCCCTTTCCAGCTTCGTTTTTGAGTGTTGGGGTTGGGTAGCCTGACACTGTTATGGCAGATCAACAAAAGTTGGTCTTTAGAAAATGCACAGTGTGTGGCCATAAGTTATCCCCTGCAGATGACCACACTCTGTGCATTTGTTTTGGGGCCACTCATTTGTCCACGGAGTGCTCCATATGAGCGGGGTTTAACCCCAGGACCTTAAAGGACCTTAAGGCCAAATTAGTCTTGAAGGGGCTTCTTCCCTCCACTGAGGCGGCTGCCTCCTCATCTTCTGCAGCGGCGGTCTCGGCTGTGACAGCTCCCTCCACTTCTGCTGTGTCCTCTCCTCCCTCCCAGGCTGGGACTCACCCTCCCGACCACCGATCCGGGGAAAGGGAGAAGAAAAAAGAAAGAGAGGCACCGTGAGAAAGAGAGAAAGAGATCCCCAGAGTGCACGTATCCGGCGGTTCCTCCTCCCAAGCTTCTTGCACCTTCCAGGCCGACTTCCTCTCGGCTCCGATCTCTGAGGTTTTCCTCAGAGCCGGAGGAGGTTTGGCCTAGTCTAGGGCCTCCAGTTACCGTCCTCCTAGGCCGGCATCGGTGGCCTCTTCTATGCCAACTAGAAGCCTTTCTGAAGCCAACATGGACAGATTGATGCAAAGGCTTGTTCGCACTCCACTTCAGATGGGGGTCTTGCTTGGCTCCCTCTCCCTCTGGATGGGGTAGCTCACTGCCAATATTTGCACCAATTGCTCCTCCTCCGATCTGTCCTCTGGTTTCGAAGTTCCTGGATCCGAGGGGGCCCGGAGTCAGGGGGTCTGCGCCGATGGTACCACTTACCTCAATGCCGGCAGTTACCTTGAGCACGTCTGATCTGACTGGGTCGGATCTGAGCTCTCGGAGCCATAGCCTGGGTGGCGGTTCCAAGCGTTTGGAATTTTTTCCTTTGGCTCTGACTTTGTTGGGCCGAGACGTACACCTCGGAGCCTTGGTCCCTTTGGGCTTGACTCCGATCCCCGTGTTGGATCCGAGAAGGCGTCCTCACTGTCAATTGCTCGGGAGGCTCGCTCCCCCTCGGCATTCGATGTGGTGGAAAGGGTTCTAGCTAATGGATTGAGCCCACTGACTATCTCCTCTGAGTCTGCCCTGACCCCCTCTATTCTGGGTGCATCTTCTGCCAGTCTCTCCATGCCAGGACAGCCTGTGATCGACATGTCCCGGAGTGTTCCCCATGAGGAACCCCAAGCTGTTCTTGAGTCCTCTCCGGAGAGTCTTACCGAAGAAGTTCCTCACAAACACAAGTGCAAGAGGAGGCACTTGGACCTCCCCTGAGTCCCTCATAGAAGATACCGACTTGGAGGAAGGGGAAGGCTCCCCAAGATCACCCCCCCCCCCCCGAGGATGTCCCATTTGGAGACATCATGGAGATCCTGTGCCAGCGGGGGATGGGGGGGGTTGGTCCTCCGCCAATCCTTCCTCAGACGAGTTGGTGTTTCTGGAGGCATTCGACACAGGCCCATCTACTTCTTGGGTGTCTCCCCCCCACACACACACGAACCCCCTGGTGAACCTCATTACCACCAGGGTATGGAAAGGACTGGACACCGTGGAGCCAATCCCAAAACATCCAGATAAAACCTTGAGGCCCCTCGGGGGATAGACCAAGCTGGAATAAAGGGGCCCCAGTGGATGCCATGGTGGTAGCGACTGCCACGAAAAAGGAACTGGCTCAGGAGAGTTCCACGGTCCATCCCCCGGACCGAGAGTCCAGGACGATGGACCGGCTGGGAAAGCGGACTTATGTTTCAGCTACCTTTTGTATAAGGGAGCTGAAGTATATGGGCAATGTTACTAGACTGCAGCGTGACTTGATCGAAGAGTTCACTGCGTCTCCCCCGGAGTCCATGTCGCCAGAGGATAAATGCACATTCTCTACACGAATGGCCACTTTGAAAGCTGTTACTAACACATCCATGTGACTCCGTTCTCATGCCACCAAAGGAGTGGCACGGGCGGCCGGGTCCGGCATTGCTATGAGACGACACGCCTGGCTAAGGCTATGTAATTTCGTGGAACCCTTCAAGGTGTCTTTGGCGAATGCTACCTATGACAGATCTTCCTTGTTTGGGAAGACGGTCTGTGACACACTAGTCCAGAGAGAGAAGGATGGGAAGACACTGTCTGCCATCGGACTCCGCTTCTCTAACCCCCAAAGATCCTTCTCCAGGAATCAGCGGGGGCAAAAGATGTGGTTCCAGAAGTCTCAGTATTCCCGGGACACTCAGGACTCCTTTTCCTCTAGAGGTGGGGGGGGGGGGGCAAGACAGACTGCGACCCAGAGGCAGGGGGGTCCGAAGAACTTCAGGTCTCGAGAACCATTAGACCCGTGCAGCAGCCCTGTGGGTTTGCCCAACTGCTCTGCTCTGGAAGCAGTCAGGGGCTGTTTTTCTATGCACCTGATGGCATGGGAGTCCATGTTACGAGACCGTTGGGTGCTCCAAATAATATCCAGAGGATATACAATTCCCTTTGTGACACATCCCTCTCCCCCAAAGTACCTGCCGGACATTCCACCTGCGCAAAGGGAGGCAGCAGCCATCAAATTAGAAAAGTTGCTAAGCAAACGAGCCATCCAGCCTGTTCCCCCAGATCACTTTGGATCAGGCATCTATTCCAGGTTCTTTTTGGTGCCAAAAAAGGTAGGAGACTCCAGGCCGATTCTCGACCTTTCCACTCTGAACCTGTCAGTTGCCAAAGAAAAGTTCCGGATGGTCACCTTACAATCCATCTTACTTTACCTGCAGGAAAACAACTGGATGTGCTCTATAGACCTCCAGGATGCTTACTACCATATAAAGAAGCCCAGATGCTCCAGGAGGTTCCTCCGCTTTTCGTTAGAAGTCAATCACTACCAATTCCGGGCCCTACCCTTCGGTCTCACCACAACACCCAGGGTGTTCGCCGAGGTCATGGCAGCAGTAGTGGCTCACCTGAGGCTTCAGAGCATACAGGTCTATCCGTACCTGGACGATTGGCTCCTTGCCGCTTCCACCAGGCATCTACTCTGTCAAGCCAGGGATTATTTCCGGAAGTTGTCAGACTTGCTGGGCATCACTATAAATATAACCAAGTCCTCTCTAGAACCAGTTCAGGTCCCGGTCTACATAGGGGCGAGAATAAACACATTACAATCCAAAGTCTTTCCGACTCCAGTGCGGGTTCAGTGCCTTCATCTTCATGTCCTCGCGATTCTTCAGTATCCCTTTCCCCCAGCTCCAGTGGTGTTAAGACCCCTAGAATCCATGGCAGCCACTATCACTGTTCTTCCTTTTACTTGTCTTCACATGTGGGTTCTGCAGTGGACGTTGGTGGTCCTGTGGTCCTTCTTGGATCGGCCTTTGACTCCGGTTCACATAAGTGAGGCATGCAAGAAGTCCCTCCTCTGGTGGCTCCACTCTCCGGAGATAGTAGAGGGCGGTCCTTTGTTGTTGCCCCTCCCCAAGCCACGGTGACCACTGATTCCTCCCGACTGGGGGGGGGGGGTGGCATTGCTTGGGCAGGACAGTCCAAGGCACATGGTCCCTAAACAAGTCTAATCTGCATATCAGTGTTCTGGAGATGAGGGTGGTCTTGTTAGCGTTGCAGGCCCTTCTTGATTTCTTCTTCTGGGAACTATTGCGATTCAGACGGACAACTTGTCAGTGGTCTGGTACATCAACAAACAGGGAGGAACCAGATCCTACACCCTTTGTCGAGAGGCCATGAGAGTGTTGCAATGGGAGATCTCCAACCGTTTTCTGATAGCAATGCACATTCTGGTTCGGTCAAACATACTAGCGGACAAATTGAGCAGAAATATCCTAATGCCTTACGATTGGTCTCTGAATCCTTGTGTAGCGGAGTGGATCTTCCTTGAGTGGAGTCGGTTTTGCTGCGATCTCTTCGCATCTCCTTCCAGCACGAAGTGCAGCGAGTTCTTTGCTTTGATCCCTCCACAGAGGAAATCCCCCAGAGACACTCTGGTCCATGCTTGGTCTCCCGGTCTTCTTTATGCATATCCCCGTTACCCCTCATGACAACGTTTTTACAGAAGGCTCATCAGTTGGGGAGCAGAGTCATCCTCATTGCCCCCATTCTGGCCTCACCAGATCTGGTTTCCCTGTCTGTGGTTTCATCTGGTAGCTCTTCTTTGGATCTTATTTCGTATCCTTCGGGGATTCCTCTTCCAGACCTGGGTAGTCTGAAGCTCACAGCTTGGCTGCTCCAGTTCCATTGATTGCCAGGACTCCCGGACTTTCTTCCCCCGTTAGGTCTATTCTGGTGGCAGCCCATAAGTCATTTACTAGAAGAGTCTACTGTAGTAAATGGAAGCATTTTTGATCTGGGCTTCTCAGATGGATCTAGATCCCTTTACGGCTCTAGTGCCAGCGGCTCTTGATTTTTTAGCACACCTTTTCCAGCAGGGCGCCAGCTCTTATATGATGAAAGTTCAACTAGCTGCCATTTCTAATTTCCATGTAGGCAAAAATATAGGGTCTTTGGCTTCTTCCAGACTTTGCAAAACCTTCATTAAAGGGACTTTTCTTTTACGGCCTCTGGTGAAAGACCCCATTCCTCCTTGGGATCTTACCTTAGTTTTACATGAGTTAGTTGCTCCGCCCCTCGAACTGGCTGCCTCCGTGGACTTGAAATTTTTGTCTTGGAAAACAGCTTTCCTAGTGGCTATCACCTTGGCGAGGCGTGTGTCAGAACTTCAAGCATTATCTGTTAATACCCCCTTAAATGTTTTTTCATAAAGGCAGGGTCTCACTTTGGACTAATCCTTCCTTTTTGCCTAAAGTGGCTTCAGAGTCAAATATCAATCAATCAATCTGCTTGTCTTTTTTCCAAATTTTCAGAACAAGGGGGATATAAACTACATTTGTTAGGTGTATGTAGGCAGTTACATTTCTGCTTACACAGGACTAAGCCCTTCCGCAAGTCTGACCAATTGTTTGTGTCCTTCGCTAGACCTTTTCTAGGCAAACCAGTTTCCAAGGTGACAATTGCCAAATGGATTTCCCTTTGCATTATGCAGGTTTGCAAAGATAAAGGTATGCCTATTCCAGGAAGGGTTCATGCCCATTCTACCAGGTCCATGGCTACGTCAACTGCTTTTTGGTCCAAAGTATCTTTGAACGATATTTGTTCAGCGGCTACTTGGTTCTCATCTCATACTTTCATTTCTCATTATAAATTGGACATGGTTTTCAGAGGGAGAGCATCCTTTGGCTCTGCGGTGCTCCGGAACATCCGTTCATGAGGTTATGGTAGCCAAGACCTCTGTCCCACAGGTTGATGACCAAATGAAGTTAACTACTTCACATAAAGAAGTTATGTACTTACCATAACGTTCCATATGAGTAGTTAACTTCATTTGTCATCAGCCATCCCTCCCTCCTTCCCCCCTGGCCTTGTTATTGGGTTTTTTTGCCTGAGTAACCGAGAGATGGTACCCTTGTGGTTCTTTTGCTTTTACTTGTAGGTCAGTTATTGTCGAACGGGCTCATGTGTTGGGTGGCAAACTCGATCTGAGGGAAAGAAGGAGATGCAGTGGTATTATGGGTAAGGGGAGGAGCTCGGATCTGAGATCTGATGCTGGTGAAACTGCCATCTCTGATCCGGTCCGGATCTGAAGCCCACAGGTTGATTACAAATTAAGTCTTAACTACTCAGATGGAGAGTTATGGTAATTACATAACTTCTTTTTTCTTTACTTAAATACTACATTACATTGGAAGGATATATCATCACTCACATGGGAGGGTTTCAAACAATTAGCTATCAAACACCTGCTAGCTCACAAATATTTAACCTACACTGAAAAATCCCACACACACTTTACAGAATTTTGTAAATCCCTTTTTGAACCTATTCTAGCTTGAAGTTGGTATATATAATCAATGATGGAATTTTGGCATATGTGTAAGTAGTTCTTACTGTTTAGCATGTATGTTTTATTATTCAGCAATGTTTTCTCTGGTCATATTACTGCCTGTCTATTAATATTGTTACATTTTACAGTATCTGTTATACAAAATGTTGCTAAGAAAGAGTCATCCAAGAAGTCCCAGCAGACCAGAGATGATTTGTAACTTACCCAAGATTCTTTTTAGTTCCATTCTGGATCTCAGCAATCTAAACAGATCGGTAAAAAAGAGCAAGTTTTGGATGGTGACACTGCAGTCAGTACTTCTTGTTTTGGAAAAAGACAATTGGATATGCTGTATAAGACCTTTAGGATGCGTAGTACCATATACAGATGAAAAGGCAGTCCATATGGCACTTTCACTTATGGGTAGGAGCCAGTCACTTCCAATTTTAAACTGTGCCCTTTGGTCTCACTACAGCCCCCAGAGTGTTCACTAAATGTTTGGCAGTAGTTGTGGCTCACCTTGAGACATCAAGAATTCCAGGTGTTTTCATATCTGGATGACTGGCTCATAACCTCCTCGACCAGGCATCTTCTGCTACAGGCCAAGGATCCACGCTGCAACTCTTTTCCTGTCTAGGTATTATAATAAACTGCGAAAAATCTGCTCTAGAACCATCTCAGAACTTGGTCTTCATAGGAGCAGAAATAGACACAAAAAGGACGATAGAAAAACTTCCACGAGGCAGAGCAGACTGTCTTCGGCATCACTTAAGAATGTTGATCAGAAAGAAACAAGCTTCTGCCAAACCAGTTCAAGTACTGGGCAAAATGTCCACCTCAGTTGTCTTCATTCCCATAGCTCGTCTTCACAAGACAATACTTTAGTGGTTACTTTCAACACAGTGGTCAATTCTGGAACTTCCAATGACGCACAAAGTCATGATAAATTCATGTAAAGAAGATCTTCAGTGGTGGATTCACTCTCCTCTGGTATCTTAAGGCCGCCACTTTATTCCATCCCAACCCCATGCTACGGTGACCCTGGCCACTTCCCAGATTGGGGGGGGGTGCATTATCTAGGAAAGAGAGTTCAGGGCATCTGACATCAACATGAGGTCCATTTGCACATAAATGTCCTGAAGATGAGAGCTGTGCTTTTAGCGTTACAAGCATTTCAAGTCTCCCTCCCTCTGGGAATGATGGCAATCCAATCAGACAACATGTCTGTAGTCTGGTACATAAGCAAGGGGTAACCAAATCTTACCCCCTTTTTCAGGAAGTGCTAAGGCTTTGGCAATGAGCTACATCTTCCAGTCACTTTCTGATGGCAATGCACATCCCGGGAGTTCCAATATAATAGCAGACAAATTGAGCAGAGCTATGCTATTGCCACGCAAGTAGTCCCTCAGTCCAAAAATTGCAGAAGAGATTTTTTGAAAATGGGGCCAGCATTGCTGCGACCATGTTGCTTCACCCATCAGTGCCAAGTGCAGCAACTATACCCCTGATCCCTGCTCTGGGGCAGTCCCCAAGGGATGCCCTTGTTCACAATTGGCCCTTGGGACTTCTTTATTGACCGATTCCTGTAATTCCCAAACTACTACAGAAAGCAAGTTTGTCAAAGATGGCAGTGATCCTAATTGCTCCATATTGGCCTCAACAAATCTGGTTTCCCTTCCTTCGGCCTCCTATTCGGGACAAACCATGTATTCTGGACCCCATTCTTGATCTTCTGACGCGCCCATCAGGAATGGTTCATCCCAATCAAAACAGCCTCAAACTGATAGCTTGGCTCTCCCAATTTCCCTGATAACCAGGATGTTCATCGTGCATACAGCTGCAGTAATCACAGATGGGTTTTCTGCCGTCAGGCGGGTCCTCGGTCGGCCGAATTCCAAAGTCTAGGTCCGGCGTCGGTTGCTGCCGCTTTCTCTCCTGACGTCAGAGAGGCAGGGGTATATAAGACACAGCCGACGCCATGTTCTTCAGTCTTTTTTGCCGCGCGGTGCCCGAAGCAGAAGCAGTTCGCAAGTGCCGGTCAGCCAGCTCCTGAATTTACGAAAAATTGGAAACCGAAGTCTTCATTAAAGCTAAGTACCCCGTTGGGGAAACTTTTCTTGCCTCAGACTGATGTCAGAAAAAGTTAACAATTGTATTTCTTGTGGGAAGCAAATACCGCATAAGGATTTCCATTCCCTCTGCATACCTTGTTTAGGCCCAAACCACGACGTCTCAGGCTGTCGCTTTTGCGCTACTTTCAATAAACGCACTATTAAGCGTCGGGCGGAGTTCGCCCAGCACTTTTTTGGTAAAGCCTTTGATTATAAAATGTTGTCGGAGACTTCGACTACCGTTTTGTCCAAAAAACGCAAGGACAAGGACCGACACGCGAGGTCCGCGGTCCCCACCGACACCACGCCAAAACTGGCTACACGTGGTCCGGTTCTCAGCGAGACGCCTATGCAGTCCCTGACTACCGATGACACTTCTTTGGCGGTGTCTTCTGTAACCGAGACCGCAGGTACCTCGGCCCTTACCCAGACTACAACCACCGAAGCCACTGTGAGTGTTGAGCCTCCTAATGTGGACAGGTCCACTTCCACCCATGGTGTCTTTAGACCCTCTTCTTCCTTTTCCATTAAGGCCTTTACTAAATCCAAATCAGCCAGGCATCCCAAGAGACCTGTTGCACAGGGCCCATCTCCAGGCCCCACGCCTAAAAAGCAGATGCTTAAAATGGCTGAGGATTTAATTACTCTTATCAGGGGTTCCCAGCCCCCTCCAGACAAGAGACCAAGAGTGGAGGAAGATTCTCCCTCTTCTGATGAGGGCTCCATTTTTTCAGAACATTCTGATGTAGAGGAACACTCTTACTCCCCTTTTGAAGATTCGGATGCAGAGCAGTCCATTCCTTCTGTATCTCCTCCTGAGGATTTTTCCTTTGGGGAACCTTGCACACTTTGAGGGAACACTTCCATTGGGAAGGCCAAGACTTTTCTGATTCCAAGAAAAGACTTAGGGAATTTCTTTTGTTACCTCAACACAGACCTCTGGCGATACCTCCTGTCTTGGACATACTTGATGATGTTTATTCGGAGGCCTGCCTTAATCCGGATTCCCTGCCTCCTGCCCCAGTCAAGCCTGATGGGTACTACAGAGTTCCTAACTCTCACCAATTTCTCTACAAAAGCCATAATGCTGACCCTGAAACCATTTCTCAAGGCCCCAAGGGAATGAAGGCCTCTGCTGCTAAGAATCCACTACCTTCCGAAAGAGAGTCAAGATCCTTAGAAAGGTGGGGTAAAAAGGTATATACCTCGGCCACACTAGCCATGAGGGCCTTAAATTGTCAGTTTCATATGCTTAAATGTCAGCAGTTTCTGTTATCACAATTAAGGAATAAAATGTCTCAACCTGAACAACCAGATTTGAAGGAGTTGCAGGATATGATGCATAGTGCAGAACAAGTGGGTAAACACACCTTACAATGTGGCTATGATGCCCTAGAGGCCTCAAGTAGAGCTGCTGTTACAGGATCAGTCATTCGTAGACATGCCTGGCTTAGGGAACTAAGCTTGCCTGATCATGTGAAAGCTAAACTTCTAGATGCTCCTTTACAAAAGGATGTGCTGTTTGGTACTAATGCTGAGGAGATATTACAGAAAATGGAAGAAAAAGCCAAATCTATGCAAACTGTCAAAGCTTTTCTACAGGTTCAACCACCACGTTTTAGCAGAAATTGGCCTTCTAAAAACTGGTCCTTTCCAGCCATGGACAAGCCCCAAAGAGGTAGATACAGGCGCACAAGGGGCAGAGGACAATCACAAGGATCATATAGAGGCAGGCAATGGCAAACTCCAGCACCAAGAGGTGACAAAGACAGTACACAACAATACAGGAAACAAACCCAATGACTCCCTCCTTTTCATGCCAAGCAAGTCTCAGCTGGCAGCACCCTTGGGAGGAAAGCTGGCATTATTTACAAGAAATTGGCATATTGTCACATCAGACAAATGGATCCTGGACGTTATAAACAGAGGCTACAGATTTCATTTCCACACTCTTCCAAAAATGAGAGGCATGCCAAACCTGCCACACAATCAAAGGGCAGAGGCACAACTACAAATTTCAAAGCTCATAGACATGAGAGCTATTCAAGAGGTACCTACTCACGAACAAGGTCAAGGTTTTTATTCCAGACTATTTCTGGTACCAAGGAAAGGAACCGACTGGAGACCCATTTTGGACTTATCCATCCTAAACACATTCTTACTGCACCAAAATTCAAGATGCTCACATTACAGCAGCTTCTTCCCATGCTGGGCAAGGAGTTTTGGCTGGTAACATTGGACCTCAAGGAGGCATACCTGCATGTCCCAATCAGACAAAGTTGCAGAAGATACCTCAGATTTCTTGCAGGTTCAATCCACTATCAATTCTCTGCATTGCCCTTTGGCTTATCTACTGCGCCCAGAGTATTCACGAAATGCCTGGCATCAGTAATTGCCTACTGCAGACTTCAAGGGATACAAATTTACCCTTATTTGGATGACTGCCTGATCCAAGCAGACAGCAAGCACATACTTCTGGAACATCTGGCTTATGTAACACGGTTACTGCATTCTCTGGGATACACAATCAACAAAGAGAAATCCAGGCTAACACCATCTCAGAAAATAACTTTCCTGGGTGCCAACTTGGACACAAACACCCAGATGGCCTATCTTACGCCAGAAAAACAGGGGCAACTAACTCAGTACTTCAAAATACTAGCAAAATGTACCAGGCTTACTGCAAGGAAAACCCTGCAGGCTCTGGGCTTCATGGCATCTTGCATTCTTTTAATCCCATGTGCAAAGTTGCATATGAGGAAACTTCAATGGTACCTAAAAAACCTATGGTCTCAACACAGACACAGTTTGGAAACAATAATACCAATAATTCCATGTTTGCAAAAGGAATTTCTATGGTGGGCACAAGCATGTCAAACAAACACAGGTCTCCCATTCTGCAAGCCTCAAGCAAATCAAGTCATCACAACAGACGCCTCAGATTACGCCTGGGGGCGCACATGACAGACAGGTGCATTCAGGGCAAATGGTCCCAAAAGGAAAAGCACCTTCACATCAATCAAAAAGAAATGCTAGCAGTGATAAATGCAATTACAGCTTTCAAGGACCTCCTGCATCCAGGACAATTACTGATAAGAACAGACAACACCACAGTAATGTGGTACATAAACAAACAAGGAGGAACACATTCATACCCCTTGTGCGGACTAGCCATGACACTTTGGAACTTGGCTCTGGAATGGCAAATCGAACTTCAAGCACAGTACTTGCCAGGATTGGAAAACACGCTGGCAGACAATCTAAGCAGAAATATGACAGATCCACACGAATGGAAGTTGCATCCTCAAGTGTTTACAAAGATAATCCAAGCGTGGGGGAGGCCAGACATAGATCTCTTTGCCTCCCACAGGAATCATCAATTGGAAAAGTTTTGTTCAAGGACCTTTCATCCAAAGGCCTGGAGAGTGAAGGCCCTTTCATTCAGTTGGACAGCATGGACAGTTTACGCTTTCCCACCTCTGCCTCTTCTGCCCAAGGTGCTCTTGAAAGCAGGAGCAGACAGACCGAAGATGATACTGATTGCTCCAGACTGGCCAAGGCAACACTGGTACCCACTCCTGAGGAGCCTAACACATACTCCTCCCTGGTCCCTACCTCTAATGCCTCTTCTGCTGACTCAGCACAGCTACAAAACTCTTCACTGTCAGCTGAAAACACTCAATCTCGCTGCATGGAAAATTCCTTAACACCACAACAGACCCTACTCCCCAAAGAGGTGCAGGATGTCATTTTGGAGGCCAGAAGGCCATCTGCTAGAAAGGCTTACTCCGCAAAATGGAAACGGTTTTGCTCTTGGAATGAGAAAAAAGGCCAGGACCCTAGAAAACTGAATTTGCCTCCGGTATTACAGTATCTAGCTGAGCTGCTGAACAGTGGACTTTCATTTTCCTCCATAAAAATCCATGCCTCAGCCATTTCTGCAGAATTCAACACGGATCCACCCTTATTCTCTCACCCACTCTTAAGACAGTTCCTCAGAGGGGCTAAGAATACAAGACCACCAAGGAAACAACCAATACCAGCCTGGGATCTTAATTACATTCTAGAAAAATTAACATTGCCTCCCTTTGAACCAGCTGCCTCAACTGATTTGCAATATTTGTCCTGGAAAACAGCTTTCCTTCTGGCCATTACCTCAACTCGTAGGGTTTCGGAACTACAAGCCCTCATGGCTGTGCAGCCCTTTCTCATCTTCCATCAGGACAGGGTTTCCCTTCGAACCAACTCGTCATTTATGCCTAAAGTGGTATCCAGGGTAGCTTTAAATCAAGCCATACACTTACCTACCTTTTACCCCAATCCTCAAAACATAGGGGAAAGGCTGCTACACTCCTTAGACATCCATAGGCAGCTACGTTATTATTTGGACAGAACAAAGCCCTTCAGGAAATCAGAACAACTTTTTGTGTCCTATGCTGTAGGGGCTCAAGGGAAGCCAGTTACCAAACAGACAATTTCAAAATGGATAGGCCACTGCATACGGTTTTGTTATTCCTATCATGGAAAATCTGTCCCTACAGGCATCAGATCCCACTCCACCAGGGCCACAGCTACCTCTACAGCCTTCCTCAGAGGAGTTCCTACCAAAGATATTTTGGAGGCAGCCACTTGGAGTTCTGTGCATACCTTCACAAAACACTGCCACCTGCCTTTATATTCCAAAACTAGAGCAGGCTTTGCCACTGCTGTGTTGCAGGGCATTCTGGCTCATCCCAGTTCCACCTAGTGCCTACCACCCTGTGCGTAGCTTTGGGATTCTACCCATCTGTGATTACTGCAGCTGTATGCACGATGAACATAGTACAGTTTTGTACCTACCATAAATGTAGATGTTCGAGTGCTAATACAGCTGCAGTACAGTTTTCCCTCCCTCCTTCCCCTCTTGGTAAAGGCCTAGGGCCTAACCCCCTTTTCATACAACCTGATTGGGTTATCCTTCTATGGTATATTTGCTTGCAACTACTGATTTTGGATTATATTGCATTGCATGTATATAAATATAATTTATGTATTGCCTTCCTTCTGGGGGCACCTGACATCTGGGGCAAGAAAGACTGAAGAACATGGCGTCGGCTGTGTCTTATATACCCCTGCCTCTCTGACGTCAGGAGAGAAAGCGACAGCAACAGACGCCGGACCTAGACTTTGGAATTTGGCCGACCGAGGACCCGCCTGATGGCAGAAAACCCATCTGTGATTACTGCAGCTGTATTAGCACTCGAACATCTACATTTATGGTAGGTACAAAACTGTACTTTTCCTTCCATTTCCCCTCCTGTAAGATGCATTTTAAGTCATTCAGTCCAGTGGAGCTCAGAAAGTTTGCACTGTAACTTCCAGTGGGCAGAGCCTATGCCTTTTGACAGAATCAAATTGTCTTCACATTTCAAACAGATGTTCATATCTCTAGAATCATAAGGGTTATGAAAGAAGTGTAAATGGCAAACTCTTCAACATAAACTATTTTTATAGTGGAAATATTCTTTGGGTTCCAGGTCTTAAACTGAATTTTATAAGTCACAGTAAACACAGTAACTATTACATTTGTAATATTTTGTAAACAACATACAATATCTCAGCAACCACTCAAGTTACACTTGTACTGCCAACATAATTTTGTTCATTTAGCTGAGAGCTTTCATATGCGGCTAAAGAGTTCTGTCTGTGTTACGTGGTTGTTGAGATATTTAGAATAATGATTAGAATTAGCCCATAAAACAAACTTCTTCCATTTTCCTTTGTACAGTTTCCGTGTGGATGACTTACTTAATATGAAGAAATTAAAATGCATCTTTCAGGAGAGGAAAGGGAAGGAAACCTGGCTATCAGGGGAATTGGAGCAGCCAAGCTGTTAGTTTGAGGTTTTTTAGATTGGGATGTACCATTCCTGATGGCTGAGTCAGAAGATCTGGAATACAGTCTAGAATCCATGCTTCATCCCTGAATATGAGGTCAAAGGAAGGGGAACCAGATATGTCAAGGCTAGTAAGGGGAATTAGGTCATTGTTGTCTTCAACAAACTTGCTTTATGTAGTGGTTTGGGGGTTAGAGGAATTGATGGATAAGCATAAAGAAGTCCTGGGGGCCAGTCGTGAAAAAGTGCATCTCTTGGGGGACTTCCCGGGGTGGGGAATCAGGGCAAGGTAGTTGATGCATTTGGCATTGATGGGTGAAGCAGAAAGGTCGCAGCAAGGTTGGCAACATTTTCGGAAAATCTCTTCCTCGATTTTTTGATTGAGGGACCACTCGTGGCAATAGTGTAGCTCTGCTCAATTTGTCTGCTATTACATTGGATCTCCCAGGGATGCCCATTGCTATCAGAAAGTGATTGGAAGATGTGACCCATTGCCAGACCCTTAGGCCTTCCTGACAAAGGGGGCAAGATTTGGTTCCTCCTTGCTTGTTTATGTACTAAAATACCAACATGTTGTCCAATTGGATTGCTATCATTCCCAGCAGGAGGGAGTCTTGAAATGCTTGCAACGCTAAAAGCACAGCCCTCATCTCCAGGACATTTTTGTGCAAATGGGCCTCGTGTTGATGCCAGATGCCTTGAACTGTCTTCCCTAGATAATGTCCCCCCCACCCCCCCACCCTATCTGGGAAACGTCTGTGGTCACAGTGGCTTTAGATTGGGAAGGAATAAAGTGGCATCCTTCAGATACCAGAGGACAATGAATCCACCATTGAAGATACTTTTTGCATGAATTTGTTGTCATGATTTTGTGTCAGTGGTAGTTTTAGAATTGACCACTGCATCTAAAGTAACCATTGAAGTATTCTCATGTGAAGACAAGCTAACGGAATAAGGGCAATTGAGGTGGCCATTTTGCGCATTACTTGAAGAACTAGTTTGGAAGAAGCTCATTTCATTCTGATCAACATCCTTATGTGATACCAAAGATCATCCACTCTGTCTTGTGGAAGTTTTGCTATTACCCTTCTTGTGTCTATTTCTGTTCTTATGAAGACCAAGTTCTGACATGGCTCTAGAGCAGATTTTTCGTAGTTTATTGTAATCCCTAGAGGGGAGCAGAGTTGTAGTGTGTCCTTGGCCTTTAGCAGAAGATGCCTGGTCAGGGAGGTTATGAGCCAGCCATCTAGATATGGAAACACCCAGAATCCTTGACGTCTCAGGTGAGCCGCAACTCCTGCCGTGCAGTTGGTGAACACACTGGGGGCTGTAGTGGGACCAAATGGTAGAGATCAAAATTGGAAGTGACTGGCTGTTAGCCGGACGCACAAGTGCCTTCTGGGCTGCCTTTCCATCTGTATGTGGTAGTATGCATCATGAAGGTCTGTAGAGCACATGCAATTGTCTTTTTCCCAAAAAAGAAGTATTGACTGCAGTGTCACCATCTGGAACTTGCTCTTTTTTTAATGATTTGTTTAGATTGCTGAGATCTATAATGGGTCTCCAGTCCCCTGTTTTCTTTGGAACTAAAAAGAATCTTACACAAGTTCCGAATCCTCTTTGGTTTGTGGGGACTTCTTGGATGACTCTTTTTAAGGTTGCTTGTTCTTTTTGACTGAGTGGAACATCTGGAACTGTTTTGGTTTTGGGAATGGGGAAGGAAAAGGGAATGATATAACCCCTGGATATTGTGTTCTGCACCCATCTGTCATTTGTTACTTTTAGACGATCGTTCCCCGACTGCCTCCATAGGCGGACAATCTGGCACCCCTTAGGAGCACTAAAATGGCCTACCAAAGAAAGATTCAATGGAGCCCTGATTCTGCGGGCCTCCCCTGCCGCTTGGGCGGTGTGTTCCATTATTGTCCCCCCCTGCCTCTATAGGAACTTTCACCCTGTGTGTCTTTGAAAGACATATGTGACTTTTTGAAACGCACCTTTCCACTACCTATTTGACCTTTGGGAAAGGGTCTCATGGGTGTGGAAAAACATACTCCACTGGCAGATAAGGTCTTGCCTTCCTTTTCACACCTGGTGAGTGTCTCTCTAACTTTGGGCCCAAAGAGAGAGGAGCCATCAAAAGGGGTGTTAACAAGGGAAGAATTGAAGGGCTCCTCGAAATCACAAAGGTGCATCCAGGCCTGCCTCCTAAGTGAGATGCCTGAACCTGCTGCCCTTCTCGTTCCATCTGCCACACATGAGATGAGTCTCATGGAAAAGTTTACAACTGAATTTAGGGTGCCAAGATGAGAGGTTACCTTACCTGCAACCACACCAGCTACAGCTCCTTACAGAGAGTCTGACAACTCCTTTATCAGATCCCTCTGTAGTGTAGTAGAATGAGTTAAGTAATTCAGTGACCGTAAGATGAAGGTCGCTGATGAAAAGATGTGCTTTCCCACATCTATCCATGGTTCTATAACTTTATTCAGAGGCTGTATAGTGGAACAGGTCTCAGATAGTTCCCTTTTAGTGGCCGCCATCACAAACGAGGCATCAACTGCTACACCTTTTGTAAGGAAAGGCTTGTCCGAAAGGCAGTAATATATTTATTTAGCTTCCTAGGAGTAGATTCTGTGGAGACTGGGGTTTCCCAGGCCTTCTGAGAGATTACGACAATAAGCTAATTTGAAGGAGGTTTCACCCAAGAGGTGGAAGGGAGAGACCCAAAAGCATACAGGTATACCAACTCCACAGCTGAAGGGGTTGTGGACTGCCAGTCACCTCTCTGTTTTAACAGTTCCAGGATGTCTCCAAAGGAGACATCTTCAGGAGGCAGTTGAGGGGACCCTTCTGCATCGAGGTCAGTATCTGATGCTACAGACTCTTCTAGAGAGTTCAGATGCTTCCTCTTGCAAGTCCTCTTCCGTGGGACTTCAGTGGGTAATCTGGGGAAGTTTCAGAAGTGGAGGGTGTCCCTTATTGGACGTCCTGAGGCCTGGGGTCTCTGCGGTCCTGTGGAAGGGGTCCATGAGTAGGCGAAGTCACCTGCCCAGAAGTGGGAATAAGATCCTGGAGAAGACTGTGTCTGAGACTGGGATGTAGTCATTGTCCTCCTCATAATCTCAGAGGCACCCTGTCTCTGTTCCGAAGAAATCCCTGGGCCTGACAAAAGGGTAGTCAAAGCCGAGGGACTCTCCAGCACAGAGGACAGATGCTCCGAGGCAGAGGTAGGATCCAAACTCACCTGCACTGAAGCTCCAAGAGGCAGGATTGAATCCAGTGAGAGCCGAACCAGCTCTTCGGGTCCGACTGGGCAACATTGACTCTTGGAGATCTCCCGCTCTGAGAGAACAAAACTCGAGGCGGATGTCAGATCCGAGGAACCTTTGGGCCTGCAATCCTAGACGGACACCAGCTGGACATCCGAATCGTCCGGCTCTGAAACCAGGGGACAGATCGATGGACAAATAGATGCTGATTGAGGGGACTTTGTTGGATCCGATGCCTTTGGGCTTGTATCCAGCAATAACTTGGCCAACGCCATTGTCTTCAGAAGCCTCTGCACTAACCCTATCCACATCATCACCTGACAAGCTCCTGGTAGATCGGGTAGATAAGGTTGGGGATCTGGATTTTGTCAGAAATGGTGATGGGAGCCGAGGTTAGGTTCTAATGATGGAGAATGGCTCCAAAGTCTAAACTCAGTGGGAGCCAAAGATGTCAGAGTAGAAGGTTCAGGTTGCTCTGAAGTCCTCTCTGATCCGGAATGTACTGGCTTCTCCAAAGAATCTGTAGGAACAGTCAGTTTAGGTACTTTGTCTCAGCTCCGAGGATGATTTTGGATTCGAGAAAGGTCACTTTTGAGTTTTATCTGACTTATCTGATGATTTAGAGGACTCTGGAGAAATAACCTCAGAAAATGGAGTTTTAAGTAAGCCTTGTAATATAAGCTTATTTTATGCTCCATAAGAGCCCTTTGGTTAAAGCCATGGCAAATGGAGCATGATTCCTGTAGATGTAAAGGGCCCCAAGCAATACACACACAGTGTGTGTATCACTTAAAGGCATCTTTTTTTCCATGTAGTCAGCAATTCTTAAACCCTAAGGGTTTCCCATCCTCTTTTTGAGACATGTTACAAAATACAAATTTTAGCCAATAAATTTCAAGCTACAGAGAATAAGAAAGAAAACAATGTGCACGCACACACAGGAACGCCCTCTTACTAAAACAGACATTAAATGATTGAGGAAAAATAGAAAGTTTTTTTTTTTTTTTTTTTAATTATAGAGATAAAGAACATCCTCTAACTTAAACGGGTGTTGGAAAGGAGAGGGAACAATGCTCACGCAGGCAAGCCAAGCGTCCTCTAACATAAACAGGCATTGGAAGTGGAAAGCTTAAAGATGGAATAACACTTGCACAGCCAGAAGAAACGTCCTTTTATTTAAATGGACGTAAATAAGGGTAAGGAGATTGCTAAACTAACTAATAGAGGAAAAACAAAGTACAAATTGCAAAGAATATATAAATAAACTTCACTTGGCCCAGAGGTTCCTGGAAGGACCATGTCTTTCACTGAGCAGCAAATGAGATCTGAGGGTTTAGGGAACTGCATTATGGGTAAGAAAGAATGTCCATGAGGTTTGCTAAAGGTCTTGAGCTTTTGAAAAAGGCCGAGATGGTTGCAAAATACACAAATGGAAGTGAAAACCACAAAAACTCCAAAAAAAAGTGGAAGCGGACAAGTTCAGCAAAAGCACGGGCTGTTTATTTAACGTAAGCGCTTTCGGCTAAGGATATTCCTCAGCCTTCTTCAGACTAAAACAATAACTTACTCACAGCAAGACCTTATATATGAAATACATATACTAATTAAAACAATTAAAATAATTAACTAAATTAATTAACCACTTAACCAACTTCAAGCCTAGATTTTAAAAGGCTAATACCTGTTAACACAAACAGTTTTTACATTTCTACATACAAAATATATTTTCTAAATGAACATCTTGTAAGCTTCAAATCTATCAAATATATCAAATATATCAATTATTTAGTCAAAAACACTAAACTAGCATACGGAACTCCTAGGAATGTATAAATATATATAAAATACCCTGTAAAACCAATAAATAAGTCACTTAACATTTATGACTTATGAAAAGGAGCCAAAAATTATTATAACCATGATTATGTCTGTGTAAATGAAAATATATGTATATCTCTCAGTTCATGGTGTAAATTTAAATATAAATGTAATAACAGACTCATCTCTTCAGTGCTTTTAATTTGAGAATGCATTTTATAGAAGCATACTCATTTAAACCTGGGGGTAAGTGTGCAAATGTTCTAATTTGCCAAAAAAACTCCTGTTCTTCCAGCCGTAATTGCCGTGGACCACCCCTAACATGAGTTTTAACCTGGTGAACCACTGTAAACAAGAAAGAGTGCTCAGGATATTCACAAGTGTGCTTTGCAAGTGCATTAGTCAAGTCCTTTCTCCCTATGGCATACAGATGTTCGTAGATTCTTTTCTTTAATGACCTCTCCGTTTTGCCAATATAAAAGGAGGGACATTTCTTACACAAGGCAACATACGCTACCCCTTTATTTTCACAATTGTTCTTATCATTAATAAAGTAAGTTCTACCATTAATGTTAGTTTTATTACCAGGTAAAATATATTTGCACTGGGGGCACCTACCGCATTTAGCCATACCCATACCATTCACTTTAATTTTAACTATGGTCTTTTCAACAAGGTGCTTTAAATTTACCCCTCGTCTATATGTGAATGTTGGATGTTGTCCCACCACTTTAACCAATGCCTGGTCCTCCAAAAGAATATTCCAATTCTTGTAAATAATGCCCCTAATTATATCAAAATCCGTACAATATGTGAAGAGAAAATTAATAGGGGGCATATTACCTGTATTGACCTTTTGTTTTACTTGTAATGTTCCCCCTCCTAAAAGGGGCCTAAAGTGTCCTGTTTCTCTTTTGACCTGTACTTCATACATTATATCTTTTACTGAAGAATCTGGGTATCCTCTCGTGGAGAACATTTCACGTAAATTTTCACATTCACTAATAAATTCCTGTTTTTCAGAAACCATTCTTGCCGCTCTGACAAACTGCCCATTCACCACACTTCTCTTTTGGTGAAAGGGATGGCTACTAGAAAAATGGAGATAAGAGTTTGAATAAGTGGGCTTTCTATAGATCATAGATTTAAATTTGTTGTTGATCTTATCCTTACTTAATTTAACATCTAAAAAATTGATCTCATCTACCCCAACAGTGTAAGTGAATTGAAGGAAATTGGTCATTTTTGAAATGCTGTTAATAAATTCAGGTATCTCTTCTAGTTGTCCTTTCCATAAGAAACGCATGTCATCTTGGTATCGAATGTACCAAGTGACATTTTGCTGGTACATCTCATTTTGGAACAGCCATTGTCATTCCCAGTATGCCAATACACTATTTGCAAAACTGCACCCGCAGGGAGACCCATGGCTATCCCCGTCTTTTGAAGAAAAAACTGTTCTTAAACACCAAGAAATTATTTGATAACACCAGGTCCAGAAGAATTTCTACCAGGTACATTTGTTCATTAGTTGCCTTTTTAAACAACATAAAATTTTTTGTCCACTCTATTCCCAACTGATGGGGAATTACCGTGTACAAGTCTTTGATGTCCACAACGAGAAAAATAAGGCCTGGATCATATTCAATCTTGTTAATATGTTCCAAAACGCCCCAGGAATCTTTACAAATTTGTACCTCGTCCATTAATAGGGGTTTAAGAATACCATCCACAAATTTGGCACACGCATAAGTGATGGATCCCCTTCCATCCGCAATTGGTCTGAAAGGGGGATCAATCAAATCCTTGTGGATTTTCGGGGTGCCAAACAAAGTTGGAATTCTGGGGGCTGGCATGGTCAAATAGTGTAAGAAATGCATTCTCAAATTAAAAGCACTGAAGAGATGAGTCTGTTATTACATTTATATTTAAATTTACACCATGAACTGAGAGGTATACATATATTTTTATTTACATAGACATAATCATGGTTATAATAATTTTTGGCTCCTTTTCATAAGTCATAAATGAGTGACTTATTTATTGGTTATACAGGGTATTTTATATATATTTATATTTATACATTCCTAGGAGTTCCGTATGCTAGTTTAGTGTTTTTGACTAAATAATTGATATATTTGATAGATTTGAAGCTTACAAGATGTTCATTTAGAAAATATATTTTGTATGTTTGTTAGTAGAAATGTAAAAACTGTTCGTGTTAACAGGTATTATTAGCCTTTTAAAATCTAGGCTTGAAGTTGGTTAAGTGGTTAATTAATTTAGTTAATTATTTTAATTGTTTTAATTAGTATATGTATTTCATATATAAGGTCTTGCTGTGAGTAAGTTATTGTTTTAGTCTGAAGAAGGCTGAGGAATATCCTTAGCCGAAAGCGCTTATGTTAAATAAACAGCCCGTGCTTTTGCTGAACTTGTCCGCTTCCACTTTTTTTAAAGGCCGAGATGGATCAGATCCCACCCACAAGTGAGGATAAAGGCATGATTGACAACGTTGCATCTAAATTTCTGTGGTAAGTTAAAACATCCCATTTCCTGCCACTAGTATGAAAACTAGCTGTAGGTAGAGTTGTTCTACTTGCCCATGAAAGAACCTGTTATCTCAAATGATTAGTGCAAACACCTTTTGCAGATTTTTTTCTCTTTAGCCCTTTGAGAGAAAATATCACTTCACACTCCTAGGAGTGTGGCTGCAGAGAAAGCAGAGATGTACATTGTAGGTTAGAGGTCGTGCTAATGAACTTCAGAACCTTGATACTTTTTTCTGTTTGATGGAGAGCTAATAAAGTATTTTCTCATCTGTAACCTGAGATTCCAGATATCATCTTCAGACTTCCCTGTATTCTGTAGCTGTGTTGCACCGTAAATCCAATGCAGTTAGCTTGTATTACAACAGTCTCCCTTCTTTGCCCTGTCTCAATACTTCACTCCCTCTTATTTCTTACTGCAGTACTATTACACTACCCTTAGTACTTCCCCTCATTCTTTAGGTCATCTTTCTCTTTTCTTCACACTTTTCCTGATGTCATTGCAGGTTTTGTAAATAACCTATTTGCTCCTTACCACTAAATATGGCAACTTTAAGTATTCTCTGGTACTTAGGACAGGTTCCTTGTCCATTTAGATTAAATATCAATATCTCTATGCCACTAATATCCTACCATATGAGTGTGAAGGGGGTGTCATTTGAGGCCATTAAGGGGAGGATAGAGCTCTGGAAGTCAGACTGTCCACTGGGCTCCTTGAGGCAGGAATTCCGGCAGTGATAATTGTAGGAATTAATTTACTCTTAACAACAATTATGGTTAATTCTTAAATGCTGTACTTTCTCTCTCTCTCTCGTCTGGATGAAATTGGCCATTCATTTCTGGCCTTTTCTTTCTCTGCTGATGAAACTAGCTACTCTTCCATGACACTTGCCAAGGTTGCACCAGTCTCTTAACCAGTCCATTCATCTCACAATATTTTAGCCAACTTACTAAAATGAATGTATGTCCTTCTATTCGGTGTTGCAGTATCCTTTACATGTAGGAAGTCCTCTGCCCAATGACCCAAAGTCTGGCCAGTGTAGAACAGCTTTTAGCTATTGAAAGTACATGGGACTTCGCACGTATGTCCATAAAAGGACATCCACGCACACAATCCTCAGAACATTTCTGCCGCCATTCAGAAAGCTTGAATCGTACGTCGGTCTGTTGCCTGATTCCATTCTGTGGCTGCCAGCTTCAGATAAGTGCCCCATTGGGGATTTGTTTCTTTGCTACTATCTTTTGTATTTATTTCATGTCATCCAGGAGGGACAAGTGTAGGTATGGAAGGCAGATTCTACACAAAAATAGCTATAACCTGTGTCTTTTCTGCCTAGGCCCCAATCACATCCACTGTTCATGTTCCGTTTGTCAGCCCTTTGTTCCTAAAACCTTGCATAGCTGACTTTCAGCTTTAAATCTCTGTTTTGGAAATCAGTGTCTTAAACGTCCAGCTAAAGATGTTATTGAGGGTTCTGGGAGTCCTTTGCCTGAGACAATTTTGAAGAGGAATGTTAGCAAACCTAGTCCTGTGTCCTTTTTGGCTGTGCCTCTTACTTCCGAAACATCCATTGAGGTCAGTGAAGATGTGGTGTGTTCGGGTCTGGTTCCTAGGTGGGTACCTCATGGAAATTCATTAAGGAATCTGACCTAAGCACATCCTCAGAGGCAGTGCAGATGTCTGTTTTAGGCTGATAGTGGGAACCGTGGCTCACTGTGCTTGAGGGCCCCAGGGATGTTCCTTCTACTCCAGCTAGGGATCAACCACAGCCCATTCCAGACATTAGGCCAACATCTGGTTCCTCCACATCACCTCATGCATGTAAAGAAAAAACAAAAGACTAGACGCACTCAAGTCCCTTCCACTCCACAGTCTGACAGGGATGCTTTCTCTCAGGGTTTAATTAAGGCTCTAATGGCTTTAAAACCTTCCTCTGCTATTCCTGTTCTCTCTTGTACATCTTTTCCTGTTCAGACAGTTCGGGAACAGGTTCTGTCTGCTGATAGTGATGACCCCTACTCTGATGAGGATTCCTTAGCTTATTCCACACAAATTACATCTCCTCTTGAATATGCATCTCCAGAGGAAGAATCTAATGGGGTGGGGGAATTCCTCAGTGGAAGAGATTTCTTTTGGTGAAGCTATTAACAAAATGAAGGAATTTTTCAAATAGGACTGTTCCCAAATTTCTGAGGAGCAAAAAAGGTATGATGACCTTTTGCAATTGGAAATTCCTTCTCATTCTGCAGTGCCTCTAGTATTGCCAGCTTTCCTGGATGCTTTTGCTTCTTCTTCAAAGTCACGTTATTCCCAGGCTCCTGCCCCCAAGAGGTCAGACAGATTTTACAAGGTGCCTGATGATTGCAAGTTCCTCTGTAGATGTCCTTCAGCTGATCCAGCTGTTGTTTTCATAGCTTCTGACAAGTCTTCCCAGTTGTCTCATTCTGCTAAACAACTTCCATCTGACAAGGAGAGCAAGATTCTGGAGAGACTTGGTAAAAAGGTTTACACGTCCTCCACTTTAGCTATCAGAGCAATGAATTACCAAACCCACATCTGGATATTCCTCGACTCTACTTTTTCCAGGCTTCTCAAACTCTTGCTCAATTAATTACCAGTCTCTGAGGTTAAAATTAAGGTTTTGTTTCTTTTGACAGCTTCCTCACAAGTGGCTATACATTCCATTAAGTGCAGGTATGATTCTGCTGAGGCATCATCCAGAGCTGCTGCATCTGGTTCTGTACTTAGGAGACATACCTGGTTGAGGCTTCAACCATTGCCAGATGACATTAAAGCAAAACTGCTAGATGCTGCTTTGGATAAGTCAGCTCTTTTTGGCTCTGCAGCTACAGACTTAAAGACTTTGCAAGAAAAAGGAAATTAACTTTAAGATTTTAAGCACCTGTTTGTTTCTCCTTTTCCAAAGTTCCATAGGAATTTTCCTGCTGAGACCTCTTTTGTTAGGAGACCAGTTCGCTCCTCTTCTGCCTCTACTTCTGCTTCCAGGCCTAGGAAGTCTGTTAGGAGGCCTTCCCAATCCAAACCTACTGCTTCTGCTCCGTTCAACTTAGCAGCCCTTTCAAGCCAGGCCCAGCTTTCTCTGACTACTAGCATCCTTTTCCAAATCTTACCCCTGTATCTCTTCATGTATCTCTTTTTCAGTTTGGGTAAGCATCACTCAAGATTCCTGGGTTCCGTCTGTTTTCCAAAAGGAATACTTCATGACTTGGAAGTTTCTTCTCCCTTTTATGGGAATTCCACAGCCCCCTTCAAGTCAACTAACTTTGTTTCCAGAAGTTCTATCTCAGCTACTTTCTCAAGGCACAGTCCAGTGGATTATAGAGGCAGGGGGGGTCTACTCAAGGATGTTTCTAGTTCCCAGAAAAGATGGTCCTTTTGAGACCAGTCCTAGATCTCTCCCACTTAAACACTTTCCTAGAAATGCCACCTTTCTGCATGCTTTCTTTACAAACCCTCTTTCCTCTGATTTCACCTCAGTCCTACATGGCCTCTTTGGACATCAAAGATGCCTAGCTACACATTCCCATCCATCTTCTCTATAGGAAATGTCTACATGTCTTGGTGGTTTTTTGCACTTTCATTTCTCGACCTTGCCTTTCGGTCTTTCCACTGCGCTAACGGTATTTATAAAGTGCTTGGCCCCTGTAATTACCTTTTTCTGAGTCCAGGGTATCCAAGTATATCCCTACCTGGACGTTCTTCTCTTCCTGGCTCCTCAGTCAGAACTGTTGTCTCACAACTTGCAGGTGGCCATTCATCTCCTTCGAAGTCTGGGGTTCACCATAAATTTCAAAAAATCCTGATTCCATCATAGGATCACATCTTCCTAGGGTGCAGTTTCAGGACAGACCTTATGATGGTTTTTCTTCCTACAGACAAGGATCAGTCCCTCATTGCCTTTCTGGAAAACTTTCTACCACTTCCATCCATTGCAGCCAGGGAATTTCTAAGACCTTTATGGTTCATGGCTTCCACTATTCCCATGGTGCCCCTTGGAAAACTCCACAAGGAGATTTCAGTGGTTCCTAAAGTCAGTCTAGACACAGCATGCTCACCCTCTAGAGTTTGTGATTCCTCTCCTTCCCTGCCTAAAACAAGAGCCTCTTTGGTGGATTCAACAGTTCACTGTGAATCCTGGCCTTCCTTCTCTTCAGCCCCAGACATCTCAACATCTGTTCACAGATGCCTCAGACACAGGGTTAGGGGCAGCATTTGCTTCCAAGAAGGTTCAGGGCCTTTGGTCCCCTTGTTAAAGGAGAGAGCATATCAACATAAAGGAAATGAGGGCTCTGATTCTGGCTCTGTAGGCCTTTCATCCTGTCTTTCTACCAGGCTCTCTGAAAATATTCACACACACCACTGTTCTCTGGTATATAAACAAACAAGGGGAACAAAGTCTTACTTTCTTTGCTGGTTACCTGTCAGGGCATGAGAATTGGCAATTCAGTACAAGGTGATTCGTCTTGCAGTTTATATTCTATATGTTCAAAACACTGTGGCAGACACCTTAAGCAGGTCCATGACTCCGTCCCATGAATGGATTCTTCACAGGGATGTATTTCCGGAGTTGGTCTACCAATGGGGGTACCCCTCTTCTAGATCTGTTTGCCTCCCCTCTGAACAGACCACTTCCTCTATTCTGTGCCCGGCTTCCACATCCCCTGGCTTGGAAAGTGGGCTCTCTGTCTGTCTCATGGAAGGGAATGTTTCTTTGTGCATTTCCCTCTTAACTCTCATTCAGAAAGTTCTGTGGAAAATTCAACAGGACAAACCAAAAATCAACCAAACGTTACCTTGAGTGGACCTGCTCACTCAAGACAGGGATATCTGTTCTTCATGCACATTTGTCAGCCTTACAACTGACCCTGTGGGCAATCAACTTTTGGTTCCTTTTAGGCACCTTTTTTCACAGGACATGCTTAAGGTTCTGTAGGAGGTCAGAAACCCAGTACTAGAAAAATCTTACTTATCCAAATAGAAGAGGCTTTCTATCTGATGTCTTTCTAGAAGCCTAGATACATTTTCAGTGGATATACCAGTAGTTCTTTCTTTCTTGTATGAATTACTTAACAGTGCCTTGTCATGCTCATCAGTGAAAGTCTACTTGTCTGCTCTTTCTGCATGTCTGCCATTATCTCCACCTTTAGCTTCCAGATTGGAGGTAAAACTTTTCCTTAAAAACATCCTGCATATTAAACCTCCCAGGAAAAACACTTCCACCTCCTTGGAATTTGAACTGCATCTTAGAGAAGCTTACTGTGGCCCCTTTTGAGCCTGTAGCCTCAGCTTCTTTAAAGTTCTGTACTTGGAGGACAGTGCTTCTGTTAGCCTTGACATATACTAGGAGGGTTTTGGAGATTCAGGCTTTAATGGCTTCCCCACCTTTCTTGGTTTTCCACAAGGGCAGGGTTTCATTGCGTACCAATCCTTTTATGCCTAAGGTAGTGAATGAGGTGTCTCTTAATCAATTCAGTTGTCCACCTTCTTTCCTTCTCCTCAGTCCTCCAGTGAAAGGATCTTGCATACTATGGATGTACATAGCTTAGGTTTTGCGTAGATAAGACTAAGGCTGTCAGGAAATATCAGCTCTTTGTTTCTTTCCATCCCAGAGCTGAGGGTTTGCCTGTCTCTAAACAGACAGTTTCTTCTTGGATGTCTAAGGCTATTGTGTTCTGCTATGATTTTTTCTGGTGAATCTCTTGCTGCAGCTGTCAGGGCTCATTCCACTAGATCTGTTACTTCCTCGGGGGCATTCTTTAAAGGCTTGGGTATTCATTCTATTCTAGAGGCTGCTACATGGTCTTCTGTACGCACTTTCACCAAGCATTATAAGTTGGACACCATTTCTTGATCAAGAGCAGGGTTTGCTAGAGCCATTCTCCATGGTTTTGTTGAAAATTCTTCAGTCCAAAGTTCCTCTGCTCCTTCCTCCTCCCTCCTCCCAGGGTTCCTACTAAGCTTTGGTATTCTCCCACATGTAAATAATACTGCAACATTGAATAGGAGGTCTTAGAATAGTTGTATAAAATCGTAACTATAACCATAGGTGTCCTTTTCATCTATGTTGCAGGTTTCAATCCCTCCCGCCTTCCCCCCTGCATCTTGTTCCTTCATTGGATGGCTTCTTATTGTTCCTTAGTTCTGGTGCTCCTTCTGGGGCATTTCAGTTCTGGGGATTGTACATGCAGGTGTCCTTTTGTGGCTGATGTTGTCAGAACATATCATGCAATGTCCCACGTACTTGAAGTAGCTAAAAGGTGTTGTATACTGGCCGGACGTTGGGTCTTTGGGCGAAGGACGTTCCACATGTAAAGAATACTGCAGTGTAGAAGAGAAGGACATGTAGGGTTATGGTAAGATTTTACACATTTCTTTCTCACATATTCTGAATGTACATAGACATCTAAGATACTATACTAGGATAATCTGTCTTCAGGAAAACAGATTATCTGATGTTGTCTCTCTCATTCTTCCTCATGGTTGGGTCATGGATCCGACTCAGCCGCATTTACACAGACTAGGATCCAAGTCTCGAGCTCCTTCCTCTTCCCATAATGCACTGCCCTCTGCCTAACCTCCTCAGATCTCATTTGCTGCCAGCAGTGACAGACGTGGTTCTTCCCAAGTCCCAAGCATTGTTAGAGTGGGAATCTCTTCTAGTGCTCCATGTTTTTTTGACAGATAAGTCAATTTTGATACAGTTTCTAATCATTTTTTTCTCTTTATCCTCCCCTCCCTTTAGTTGTGCAGCATTAGGAGTGAGCTTTCTTCTCTTTTTTGTGCTGTCTTTGAGCCTGGGCCTGGACTTTTTTCTTGGTAGTTTAAAAAAAAAAAAGGGAAGTATAGAAAAGTAGAGTATTGGTGCTTTCTGCTTAATGTGGTGTGTTTTTTTTGCGTAGCTAGATAGGTATATTGTCTCCTTGTCTTCTAGTTGTGATACTACTACTACTGGGCATATGTTGCAGTTTCTTTTTCATAATGTCTGATAAGGCTGCCGGATTAAACGGTGCTCAAAGCGCGGGCACGTAATACCCCATTCTGATGATCACAATAGATGCGTATATTGTCTGGGGCCAGAACATCTGTGGTCGGCTTGTTCTATCTGTGTGGGATTTAATCCCAAGGCCATTGCTGACTGCAAGAACAAGTTAGTACTAAAAGGACTTTTACCTGCTTCTGATGCTCTCTCTCCAGGGGCTCAAAGCCCCCCCTCTAGGAGCATGCTTGGATCGGTAGATCCAAAGAAGTGCCCTCATAATCATTGAGGGCTTTTTCGGGCCACCCTCCAAATTATCAAAATCCTTGGAGCCAGCTGGGTTGGATCATAGGCCAACTTTTCAGCTCTAATGTATCTGAAGCACTCCTCAGATCCGACCGGTTCTACCTTATTAATAATTTGTCCAAGACCCTCCACTTCTGCTTTGGATCCAGGAGCAAGGAGTCAAACCCCAGAGTTGACTGTAATATCTTCATCTCCTTCCAGGATTTTGCAGATGCAGACTACACATTCTAGGCCATCGTCCATAGTTTCCTCAAAGCCTTCTAGGAGCCTTTCGTAGATCAATGTGGACAGGATAATACGGAAGATCCTCAAGACTCTGATCCAGATGCGGGTTTTCCCTACTCCATCCCCTGTGGAATCTGTGAGTGTTACTATTCCAGTGCTATGTTCTCCACTGAGCTGACCTCCAGTATCGGAGTCCCATGATCGTAGCCACCCGAGAGAGACTGGGTCGAATCCAAGGAGTCTTTCTTCCTTGACTCCGACTGTTGCCCTGACTTCCTCTGCTCCAATGTCATTGGATCACAGTGGGTCTTGAATCCTGGGGGGAGGGGTTCATCTCTGAAGGTCAGTGCCATCTTTTCCACTTGGCACTTCGCTACTGTAGAGTTCGGAGCTGATTCTACCTGGAAACCATAGACCAGAGATCCTCTACACACTCTTCCTTGATTGCTTTGGTTCTGGGGGAGCTAGGGAAGGATTCTCCAGGTCCGTCAGTTTCCAAGTTGTAGAAAGGGTCCTGTCCAGTCATAGAGATCTTGTCTGTCTGAGCTATGATCTTCCCCATCACCCTTCTTTGGATCAGAGAATTCACCCTGTAATACCTGTCCAGGGTCAGCCCATCCCGAGAAGCCTCCAAACTCTTCCCCTAGAGGGAACCCTTTCTTCTTCAGAAATCTCCCCTGAACATCTCACAGAAGAGATTCTTCGTAAGAAAACATGCAAGAGGAGACACATTGACTCCCTCTCGGATTCCCTTACGGAAGACACTGATTTTGATGAATGGGAAGGACTTCCACTATCACCACCAGAGGATATCTCATTTGGAGATATTTTAGAGATCCTGAGGCAGAGAGGTGGTTGGTTGGCCTAAATTCCTTCCTAGGAAGTGTCTGTGTTTTTGGAGGCTTTCCGGACGGGCCTGTCTGCATACTGGGTGACCCCCACGCCCCCCCAGACAGAAAAACTCGTGGATTTAGTGTCCTGCCAGGCCTGGAAGGAGCCGGACATGATCAAACAGATTCCAAAATGACCAGATAGGTTTTTGTACCCCCTTAAAGGTGGACCACACTGGACTAAGGATTTACCGGTCGATGCCATGGCTGTGGCAGCAGCTACCAAGAAGGAGCTAGCCAAACAGAGCTCCGCTGTCCATCCGATGGACAGATTTGGTAAGCTCATTTACTCCTCGGGCCACGTTCTAGCTGAGAGCGTTAAAATAACTGGTATACTTCACTCAGTTGCAGAGAAGTCTAGTGAAAGAACTTTCTGACTGTCTAGTAGAGACCATGTCGGCTGAGGATTTTTAAGAATGTTTCTCCCCAACTGGCAACTCTTTCTTCCTTGTCTAATTCTTCCATGAGGCTGATCTCCCATTCCATGGAGGGCACCTCACAGGTAGCCGGCTCAGGTATTGCTGTTAGAAGGCATGCTTGGATGAGGCTTTATAACTTCATGGAACCCTCTAAGGCATCTTTTGTGAATGCCCCATCTCATGGCTCATGTTTGTTTGGGCCATCCGTCAAAGATACCTTAACCCGCAGGGAGCAGGAAGGGAAAGACATTGTCTGCCTTTGGGGTCAGGTTTTCGACTCTTCAGCACACCTTCTCCAGAAAACAATGAAGTGGCAAGAAAACCTGGTTCCGAAAATCTCAGGGATCTTCCCAGGATCAACGCAGGGATTCTTCCTCCAGAGGCAGAGGAGGAAGTTTCAATGTGAGCCACTGCCTAAGGAGCAGATGGGGACCACACAATTAGGGCTTCAGAAAGCCTTTGTCTGAAGAGTTTTATAAGTGCTCTTGAAGCACTGCCTGACTGCTTATCGCTGGAGGCAGTCGGAGGTCATTTTTTCCTGCACCCAGCTGCCTGAACCACTCTAACAAAAAACAGTTTGGCACTAAAGATTATATCCAGAGCTTATTACATTCCCTCTTTCCTTCAACCCCCAGAGAAACAAAAGAAACTCCCTGATGATCCACCCAGTCAGAGATGGTGTGCAGTACCAGAAATTCAGAAACTACTGCAAAAAATAATCATCCAAGAGGTCCCAACTGAACAAAAAGGATTCAGAACTTACTCCCACTTCTTTTTAGTGTCAAAGAAAACCTGGGACCTGAGACCCATTCTGAATCTAAGCATCCTGAATTTGTTTGTAAAGAAGGCAAAGTTCCAAATGGTTGCAATTCAGTCCATTTTACTGCTGATGTGAAAGGATGATTAGATATGTTTGATGGACTTCAGAACACATACTATCACATCAAAATAGGCAGATGCTCTAGAAGTCATCTGCGCTTTTGGTTGGGAGCCAGTCACTATCAATTCAGGGTGTTTGCCAAATGCATGGCAGTAGTTGCAGCTCACCTGAGACTGCAAGGATTCATGCATGGCAGTAGTCGCAGCTCACCTGAGACTGCAAGGATTCTGGGTGTTTCCATATGTAGATGTCACTATCTCAACCAGGAATCAACTGATTCAGGCCAGGGATTACTTTTTCTGGATTACCAGTTATCTGGGCATCACCACAAACCTGACAAAATCAAACCTGTCTCCAGTACAGAATTTGGAATTCATCTGGGTTTTTTTGGACACATTGAAACAGCATCTCTACCCCCTCATCACATCCAGACATTGGGTGTCCATGTATGAGCTATTTTATGCCGGCCATCTCCACAAATGATACTTCAAGCTCTTGGATCCATGGCAGCTGCATTACTCTGGTTCCAATCATCTCCATTGGTGGCTTTGTCGAATGACTTGACGATTGGCAAGCCATTCCTTCTGTCACCTACAGCCACGGTGACAATGGATGCTTCCCAGCTGGGTTTGGAGGGGGTGCATTTAAGGGAAAGATGGTCCAAGGCTTGTGGACTCGCATAGAGACCAGATTGCATATCAGTGTTCTGGGCATGAGAGCAGCTCTTACTTTGCCAGCCTTTCAGGATGTTCTCCCTCAAGGAACTAATGCAGTTCACAAAGACAAAGATGTCTGAGGTCTGGTGCATCAACGAGCAAGGATGAACCTGTTTGTATCCCATGTGCAGACAGGCCATGAGGGTCTGAGAATGGGCAATGTCTTCAGGCCACTTTCTACGTGCAACTTACAGCGGAAGTCCAACGTTCTAGCAGACTGACTAAGCAGGTCCATTCTGAACCCTTACGAAAGGTCCCTCAATCAGTCGGTAGTGAACTTGATTTTCAGCCATTGGAGCCAACCCTGCTGCGATCTTTGTATCTCTCAGACCAAGTGCACCACCTATTTCGCTCTGTTACCCCCCCCAAGGGACACTCTAGCTCATGACTGGCCATCTGGGCTCCTGTATGCCTGTTCTCCTCTACCCTTGATCCCAAAGTTTCTGCAGAAAGCAAAATGGCTGAAGTCCTTTGTAATCCTCATTGCCCCCCTACTGGCCTTGGCAGATTTGCTTCCCCTTTTTGTGGTCTCACCTGAAAGATCTTTCGTGGATATTGGAACCCAAACAGGACCTCCTCTTTCACCCATCAGAAAGGTCATCATCCCAGTCTTCACTCCCTCAAACTGACCGCTTGGTTTCTCCAGTTCCAGTAGTTGTACAAAGGTCCAGGCTTGCATCCCCTGTTTGTGAAATTGTACTAGCATCCCAAAAAATGTCCACCAAGAAGGTTTATAGGAGTAAATGGCAGAGATTTGTTTTCTGGCCTACCAAACAACACATTGATTTATTTTCAGCTCCAGTCTCAGCCATTCTCTTCCTTACATCTCATTTCAAAGGAGGAGCCAGTTTTTCTACTATGAAACTTCAGCTGCCAGCCATTTTGAACTTCCATTCATGAAATCATTTCTGTTCTCCTAATGCAGCCAAACTCTGTAAGGCCTTTTTGAAGGGAATATTTCTCCTCAAGCCTCCAGTTAAAGATTCTTCTTCTCCATGGGAATCTTACAATTGTCTTACAAGGCCTAACTCAAAAACCCTTTGAACTAGCTAGTGATTGTGACCTGAAGTTTCATTATTGAAAGACTCTTTCTGGTCGGCATTACGTCAGCAAAAAGGGTCTCAGAAATTCAGGCTCTGTCATCTAAGCCTCTTTACATTATTTTTCATAAAGATAGTGTTCCTTTGTACTAATCTCTCCTTTATACCCAAGGTAGCCACAGAGTCTAATTTGAACCAGTCCATACAATTGCCAGTCTTCTTTCCAAATTTCTCAAACAAGGGGGAACATATGTTGTATATGCTTGATGTTCATAGACAGCTATGTTTTTATCTTCATAGAACAAAACATTGTCGAAAGACAGATCAACTGTTTGTGTCCTTTTTGCCGAGCCACCTTGGTCAGGTGGCTTCTAAAGTTACTCTAGCTAAATGGATAATAGACCGGCATTACTCTGATTTATGGCAGAAATGGGCTATAATTACCTCATTCTCCTAAGGCCCATTCAACTAGGTCCATGTCTATGTTGTCTACTTTTTCTTCCAGAGCATCAACAGACGATATTTGTGCTGCAGCCACCTGGTTGAAAACTCATACCTTTGTTAAGCATTACAAATTGGACATGGTCTCCAGAAGGGTTTGTTTGGTTCTGCTGTACTCCGGCATAGCCTTCCTTGAGGCCACCTAGGGTTATATAGCTGGGGACTCTGACCCAAACATCAGGAAGCATGAAGGGACAACATCAGATGTTAAGTTGTCAATCTCGCCTTCATTCTTGCTGGATGGGTTCGGAGCTGATCCTCTGCTCCGACTCGGACTTATACTAAAGCTTGAAAGCTATTTACCGGCTCGAGGCCCTCCCCCTATCCCACAATGCTAGACGTCAGATACCCAGATCTCGTTTGCCGCTTCAGCTACGAGGTTGCGATTTTACCGGCTCCAGGTTATATAACTCTTTTCTACTATTTTATTATATATATATATATATATATATATATATATATATATATATATATATAGTTTTTTTCTTGTTAGAGTTTGTCTCTTAGTGTTTCCCTTCTAAACCCTTGAGAAAACCCCCCTTTTAAAAAAACTCTTTTACTGTAGTTTTTCAGAGTTTTCCCCCCTCTCCTCCCACCCGTTAAGGTAGCGTTGATTTTTCTTATATATAATCAGTAGTGTTTTTATTCTTATTCTACTACTTTTTTATATATTTTCTTCTTGATAGTGATAGTTAAATATATTTAGTAGTATTATGTATATTATTATTATATTGCTGGTGGTGGTAGTTTTTTTTACTAGTGCGTGTGTGTGTGTGTGTGTGTGTGTGTGTGTGTGTGTGTGTGTGTGTGTGTGTGTGTGTGTGTGTGTGTGTGTGTGTGTAGTGTTTAAAGCACTAGTTACCTGTTCCCTTGGTATCCTTTTTTTTTTCTATTTTTTCATTATGTCTAAGGATACTAAGGTCTCAGGTTTCAAGAAGTGTGACTCGTGCTGTCAGAAGATGTCTCTGACAGACAGTCACACTTCTTGTGTGTATTGTTTGGGCCCCCTACACCTGCAGGACTCTTGTGCGGTCTGTCATGCCTTCAGTCCAAGAGTCCTGCAGGAGCGTAGGAACAAACTTATTTTGAGGGGCTTGCATAAGCCTGAAGGGTCCCTGACTAAGCCTTCGTTGAGTAAACCCTCCAAGCCCGCTAAGACGTCGGCTCCCTGTTCGGAGCCATCGCCGAGTGGAGCTTCTGCCTCCTCGTCGGTTCCGGCTGGAATCGACACTTCGAGACCTCAGTCAGCTCCAGCCTTAGTATCGGAGCCTTCTGTGAGCCGAAAACACTCGAGGTCTCCCTCTTTGGAGTCCATTTGTTCAGCTCCGAGGTCTCCGTTACTACAGTCGGAGCGGAGCCATAGGTCCCACTCCTCTCGGTCCTCCAGGCTGTCTGATCACGACCTCGAGAGGGTGGTCAGTAGGCTCTTAAAGTCGCAGGCACTGGCCCAAATGTTGACTAGCCCTTCTCAACAGACTGTGGCTATCCCTGTATCTTCATCAGTTCCTCCTCCGACTCTACCACTGTGTTCAGAGCCGGAGCTCGTTGAGGCTCGAATCGTCGGAGCATCTGAGCCGATACCACACATTTCGGCTCCATTGTCTGCTCCGATCTCTTCATTGGTTCCGTCCATGGAGGGATCCAGGCGTCGAGACTCTCTCGTCGGCTCCGAGGGGGCGAGTGGCATCGGACCCTTGTCCGTCCCCGTTCTCCCTCTCTATGCCTCGGTACAGGTGAGCTAGGCCCCGACATCGGCCTCAGAGCTGTCACTCTCGGTGCCGAGAGGGGTTCTCATCTCTTCGGAGCTGGGGCCTTCCTCTCTGCCTGATAGGGGCGCCTTCGAGGTCATGAGGAGCGTACTGACTCCTGGGTCGGATCCACGATCGGCCCCTTCAGCTCCTCCCCCCATGGTGTCTGCTTCGGTCTCTGTCCACCCTCCTGACCCCAAGCGTGAAGAACAAACGCTCCAGGTCGCCCCACTGGGGGTATCTTCCTCTTCTGAGGCCTCCCCCGATCATTCGGAGGAGCCACCTCGGAAGAAAACATGCAAGAGGAAACATGTTGACTCCCCCGAGTCAGTGACGTCTGACACCGACTTGGAGGATTCAGAAGGATCCCCAAGGTCCCCCTCTGAGGATGTCTCCTTTTCAGACATCCTGGAGATCCTTAAGCAGAGGGGGAATTGGACTGCCCTTAAACCTTCCGAGGACGAGTCGGTGTACCTGGACGCGTTTGGTTCTCACCCTTCCACCTCCTGAGTGTCTCCACCTTTTGACTCGCTCATGGAAGTGGTTGCTCGGAAGGCGTGGACAGCCCCGGACTCAGTGGAACCAACTCCCTGTAGGCCCGCTAAATTTATTACAGCCCCATCGGATAAACAGTTTCTAGCTAAGGGGGTCCCAGTTGATGCCATGGTGGTGGCAGCGGCCACTAAGGAGGAGTTGGCTGACCCTTCGGTGCCTGTACATCCTCCTAATAAAAGAGTCTAGGACAATGGACAGGTACGGGAAGCGGATGTTCTCTTCAGCGAGCTTTGCTATGTGGTCGCTGAATTATCTGTGCCATTTCACCCGACTTCAGAGGGATCTTTTCCAAGAACTGGGTGATGCCCTTCAGGATCCATCGGCTGCGGGGTCTCAGGATAAGGTTAACTCCCAGCTGGCGACCTTAAGTTCCATAGTAAACTTCTCCATGCGGCTCATTTCTTATGCGGACGATGGTGCGAGTAGAAGACACGCCTGGATGCAGTTATGTAACTTTGCTGATCCCTTTAAGGCGTCCTTCACAAATACCCCCTTCGATGGTTCGGCTTTGTTTGGACCACAGGTGAAGGATACACTTACCAGGTGTGAGCAGGAAGGCAAGACACTCTCTGCCGTGGGAGTCCGTTTTTCTACTCCCTCCAGACCATTTCCCAAAGGTCAGAAGAGTGGAAAAATGTGGTTTCGTAAACGCCAGAGAGTCGTGCCTGACACACGTGGTGATTTTTCCTCCAGGGGCAGAGGAGGAAACAATAATAAACACCGCCCTAGGGGCAGAGGGGGTCCGCAAAATCAGGGTAGCCGAGAATCTTTCTCTGACGAAACCCTTCCAGCACCCCTGAGGGGCTGCCCGACTGTCCACCTTCGGAGGCAGTCGGGGGAAGATTGTCACTGTACCCAGAAGCCTGGCAACTCCTCACTCAAGACCGATGGGTACAGTCGATCATATCCGAAGGTTACAAAATTCCCTTCGTCTGCACCCCTGTACAAACAAACAGATCCCTTCCAGATGTCCCACCCACTCTAAGGGATCAAGCAGTTCTGGAAATTTCAAAACCGCTAAGAAAAAGAGCCATCCAGCAGACCAGCAAGGATCCGGAATTTACTCAAGGTTCTTTTTGGTACCAAAAAAGACAAGGGACTGGAGACCCATTTTGGATCTCAGCAGATTAAACAAGTCTGTTCAAAGAACGAAGTTCCAGATGGTCACTCTCCAGTCCATTCTACCCTTCTTGGGTCAGGAGAATTGGATGTGCTCCATAGACCTTCAGGATGCGTACCACCATATAAAAATGGACAGGCGTTCCAGAAGATTTCTCCGCTTCCGGCTGGGAGCCAGTCACTATCAATTCAGAGCCCTGCCCTTTGGTCTCACCACAGCCCCCAGGGTGTTCACCAAATGCATGGCAGTGGTTACAGCTCACCTGAGACAACGGGGATTCCAGGTGTTTCCGTATCTAGATGACTGGCTCCTTACTGCTTCCACCAGGCATCAGCTATTGCGAGCCAAGGACTATACCATTCAGACTTGCTCCGAGCTAGGTATATCAATAAATTTCGAAAAGTCTGCATTGTCGCCTTGTCAGTCTATAACTTTTATAGGCGCAGAATTAAATACAAAAGATCTATCTGCAAAACTTCCTCCAGACAGAGTATCAGACATTCGCCAACATGTACAGATCCTATTACAGCGCAAGACGATTCAGGCCAGATTTGTACTAAAGACATTGGGTCTCATAGCAACAGCGATCATTTTAGTCCCCCTGGCTCGTTTTCACATGCGGATCCTCCAGTGGATGCTGTTTACCCAATGGTCCTTTCAACAACTTTCAGTGTCCCACAGGATAATAATCACTCAAACATGCAAAGACCACCTGGCTTGGTGGATGGTCTCCCCTCTAGTTCTCCAGGGCAGACCGTTTGTTCATCCTTCTCCTGTTGCCACGGTGACCACGGATGCCTCCCTTATCGGGGGGGGGGGGCATTTTCAGGGCAGGACTGTCCAGGGCTCTTGGCAACCCCTAGAATACCACCTGCACATAAATGTCTTGGAGATGAGAGCGGTACTTTTAGCGTTGCAAGCTCTTCAGGACTCTCTACCTACCGGGACTATTGCAGTTCAGACGGACAATATGTCTGTAGTGTGGTACATTAACAAGCAGGGCGGAACCAGGTCCTATCCTTTATGTCGAGAAGCACTCTAACTCTGGCAATGGGTGATCTCTTCCCAATGGTTTCTGATAGCAACGCACATCCCCGGGAAGTCCAACGTCATAGCAGACAGACTAAGTAGAGCCATTCTCATGCCTCACGAGTGGTCTCTCAATCAGTTAGTAGCGGACAAGATTTTCCGCAGATGGAGTCAACCTTGCTGCGACCTTTTTGCAACCCCTCTCAACAGCAAGTGCGAAGACTTCTTTACTCTCTTTCCCCTCCCCGGCCATTCCCCCAGAGACGCTCTAGTACACGTTTGGCCCCGGGGTCTCCTATATGCTTTTCTGCCTTTTCCCTTAATTCCCAAACTGATTCAGAAAGCGACCGCTTTGGGTTCCAGGATGATCCTCATTGCCCCTTACTGGCCTCGACAAATTTGGTTCCCATTCCTGCATCGTCACCTACTGGAGCAGCCCTGGAGTTTGGACCCAGTACCAGACCTGTTGGTCCGTCAGTCGGGCGGGCTGCACCAATCCCTTCAATCTCTCAACCTCACAGCTTGGTTGCTCCACTTCCAACCCTAGCCAGGCTTCCGCATATTTCTCAGCCAGTGCGTGAAATCATCCTTTCTTCACACAAATCTGCTACCAGAAAAACCTATGCTAGTAAGTGGAGACGTTTCTCCTTCTGGGTGGAGGCCAGAAATATAGATCCTTTTACAGCCCCTGTCCACAGTGTTTTGGATTTTTTGGCAGAGCTTTTTCGAGCGGGCTCCTCTTCTGCCACCATTAAAGTCCAATTGGCTGCTATCGCTAATTTTCACGCTGGCCTGTCAGAGACCAGCATTATGTCCCATAAACTTTGTAAAGCCTTTCTTAAAGGGACTGTTTTGCTGAGGCCTCCGGTTAGAGATCCCCCGTCTCCGTGGGATTTGAATCTGATATTAACTTCATTGATTCTCCCTCCTTTTGAACCTGCGGCCACCTGTTCCTTAAAATTGCTCTCCTGGAAGACTCTCTTCTTAGTAGCTATCACCTCAGCTAGAAAAGTATCGGAACTTCAAGCCCTCTGTATTCATCCTCCCTATCTTGTTTTTCACAAAGATAGAGTTTCATTCAGAACTAATCCCTCATTTTTACCCAAGATTCCTTCTGAAATAAACCTGAATCAGGCCATTGATCTTCCTGTCTTTTTTCCTAACTATTCAAACAGAGCTGAACAGAAGCTGCATTATTTGGATGTTCACAGGCAATTACATTTCTATTTAGAGAGGACAAAACAAACTAGGAAGTCAGACCAACTCTTCCTGTCCTATGCTGAGGGCAAGCAGGGCCTGCCAGTGTCTAAAGTATCTTTATCTAGATGGTTGGCCTCTATCATTTCCTTCATTTACCAACTAAGACATAAAGAACTCCCTACAAAACCAAAAGTTCATTAAACCAGAGCGTTAGCTGCGTCAGTAGCTTTTCAAGCAAGACTTCCAATGGAATCTATTTGTGCTGCAGCCACATGGGCCACTCCTCATACCTTTATTTCTCATTACAAGTTGGATATGACCTCCAGGAGTCGGGCTGAGTTTGGTTCCACTGTGTTCAAGAGTCTGTTCCGATGAGCCACCCAGGGCTAAGGTGCTAGGGACACTGTCCCATCCAGCAAGAATGAAGGCGAGATTGACAACTTAACATTAAGAAGTTATGTACCTACCATAACGTTCCATGTTAGTTGTCTTCTTCTCGCCTTCTTTCTTGTGTCCCACCCGCCATCCCCCTAGCCTGGGCAGACCGAGATGAATCCTTCTGAGGCCTTATTCCTCTGCTTGACTATTTCCTAGGTTATGTCCTCCTCAGTTGTTACCACTGCAGGTAAACTTTATAGTAGGGACAGGGTGTCTCCATGGTGTTAGCTATACCAAACAAGATCTGGGTATCTGACGCTTAGCATTGTGGGATAGGGGGAGGGCCTCGAGCCGGTAAATATCTCCCGAGCTTTCGTATAAGGCCGAGTCGGAGCCAAGGATCGGCTCCAAACCCATCCAGCAAGAAAGAAGGCGAGAAGAAGACAACTAACATGGAACGTTATGGTAGGTACATAACTTCTTAATTTATAAATTATGTACTTAGCATAACTTGGTATCTGTGTTGTCCACTTTCATTCTTCATCGCTTTCCCTCCCAGCCATCCCCCCTACCCAGTGTTTCTAGAAGACTTGTGGAAAACTGCTTGGGAACTTGATGTTCGTGGTTTTGAGCCTTTGGTTTCTTCCTTCCTTTCAGTCTTTACTATGCACTGTTAGTTATATAGGCATAATCTGAGGAGGTTAAGCAGAGGGCAATGCATTATGGGAAGAGGGAGGAGCGTGAGGCTTGGATCCTAGTCTGTGTAAATGTGGCAGAGTCAGATCCATGACCCAACTGTGAGGAAGAATGAAAGTGGACACAGATACCAAGTTATGGTAAGTACATAACTTATAATTTTCCTTGTCCCTTAAGATAGGGAAAGATGCCTGACTTGTAACTAAACAAACCTTGTTCAAGTGACGGATCCACAGTGCACTGTTAGAGTATATTCCACTAGAGCAGTAGCATCAGCAGTGCACTTTAGAAATATCTTTGTACAAGCTGTTTAAGAAACAATTTTATTGACTGTTCATAGTTTCGCAGAACTGTAAAGGATGAAGCCAGGTCAGGTTTTGACATGACTGTGTTTAAGGGGATCCTGCAATACTCTGCCTTACAGGGGTAATCATGTATTGCATGGAATTCTGTTCTGCTGTTATGATTCTCTCAGACTTGACCCACCCTGATGAATGTAGTATTGTTGTTTTAAGGTACTTATGGTAACAACAGATCTTCAAACAATGATCATTGTGATCATAAAGCTTCCTTACCACCTGTTTGTAGATCTGTGTACAGTTACTGTCTTTATTGTTTGTTGTGTTTGGTAAAGGGTTCTCTCATTTGTTTGGAAATTTGTTACTGGTAGGGTGATCAGGAAGATCCTTAAATTAAGATGGAAGGAGGGTGACAAGCAGAAGAGTGGGTAGATGTTTAAGCAGGTAATAGAAATTAAAAAGAGATGCAGAACTTAGAGGAGCAGTCAAGGATGACTGTGACCTTGGGTGGATACTTTTACTCTGCAATGCATATAGTCTGGGTAGGGAGATGGGAAGCGTCAATAAGTGACGTAGTAGGGGAGAGCTGTCATTACAGTTACATGGGACAGTGAGAAGCAGTTATCAGACAGGTAGGAATGACAGATAATGGAAAGATGGGGATGGCGTAACAGTTTTCATTGGAGAGGAAGAAAGGCACCGACCCAGGAATGGGATGACAGCACTGTGACAGTTAAGCTAGAAGAATAAGGTAGAACTGGTAAACTTAGTGTGTTTTCTACCAGATGCAACAAGAAAAGAGAATACAAGACTGGAAGAGGCAATGAACGAGTGGAATAGGATTACAGTGGTAACACTAATTGATGATATGGATCTGCCAGGAACAGACTGGAAGATTTTGAACTTCACAGTAAATAAGGGAGCAGGAAATGATTGATGGATGTAATTATGGGCATGGCCCTAACCAGTAAATAGTGTGGTGTTTGTCAGCATTAAGGTATAGTTAACTAGCAGTGACAGATTTAATGAAGGAGGAAGGATAAAAATAAAGACAGACTATAATGTATGGTTTTAGATGAATAGACTGTACTGTGCTGGAAGAGGTAGTCAAAGATGTATTAGGAGAACAGGAGCTAATTGCGGGAGTAAACAAGCTGTGGGAATGAGTCAGTGATTAATAACTCTGGGCTTTGGACCAGGGAGTGAGGGTGAGGCAAAAAGGCAGAAAGAAAAGGCCAATGTGGCTTCTGTGAAGTATGAAAAAACAAACAGCACTCGAGGCAGGTCTTCCCAGTTAATTACTATGACAAGCGAACAATACACACTTGACTTCAATACTTCACTTCAAAACAAACCAATACCTCTTGCACTGCATTATAGATTTGCTATATTCACAGGCATATGTACCTATCGACGCAGGTTTTTACCTTTTAAGACACAGCTGATAGTTATAGTTCATTAATAAACGTAGGTTTTTGGTTGTTTGTATTTTAAGTGCAAATTTAATAATTTTACAATATCTATTTTATCTAGTAGCACCACTGTGTGCATATTTTATATTTTAAATTAATTTTACATGTTATACACTTAGAGTGTACTGATAATACACCAGGGTCAAATGTTTTAGTTTACTGTTGCTCTTATTCAAGCTTTTTTGTAGTATTACCCAAGCTGTTACAGCTTTAAGTATTACTGTTGTTGCACAGGTGAGGTTTAAATATGTCACCTTACCAGTAATTTAAATTGTGCCATTGTTAATGGTACTGACTTCTGATGAAGTTTGCTTTAGTGCAAACGAAAAGCGTTTTAAGTCAAGTGTGTATCGTTCGTTTTTGTACAGTAATATTGTTGTCAAGTATTGAAGCATTGAAGTCAAGTGTGTATTGTTCGCTTGTCATAGTAAATAACTGGGAAGACCTGCCTTGAGTGCTGTTTATTTTTTCAGAGAAGTATGAGACTAGCACTTAGAGCAAAAGATAGGCCATGCAAGAAGTGGAAAGGGGAGAGCGTAGGGAAGTGGAGGAAACAGGATAAATTCTAAAGGGAGTTATCAGAAATGAATAAAAAAGGAAGCAAAGATTTTTTTTCAGCTATGCAGCTGAAAGAAGGAAGGGAGGGACAGATCTTGCCAGGCTGAGAAAAGATGGAATGGAGCTGAAAGTTGTGAAAAAGCAGATGCACTGAAATAAGTACTTTGCTCTAGTCTTTACAAAGGAAAGTAAGTGGAAGGTTGCCATGTTGGGAAGGGGGTAAGACAGAATGAGAACGACAGTGATCAGACACCATTATGGAGGGAGGGAGGATAGGTTCAGATGGGTTCAGAGAGAGGGAAAAGACTGAAGTTGTTAGACTCCTCAGAATTCTTGGCATGTGTTGATAGGCCCCCTAATTGGATGTATTTAACAGATGACTGGTTAGTACAAAAATGCCAATGGACAGTGTCATAGCAGTTGTGGTACCGCTGTACAGGTGTGGGGAGGGGCAGGAAAAAGTCTGGGGAACTACAGGCCTGTTAGCTTAATGACATTGGCAGGGAACTTTATGGAGACAATCCAGAACAAAGGCTGGCCTTATTTCTTGAATATAGCAGTCTCTAGTGTAGTAATCTACATAACTTCATGGCCAGAAAGAGTTGTCAGTCAAACTGAACATAGTTTGATGACCGGATTACAGATGATTTAATAGGAGACTACTGATATATGTAGTCTACCTTTACCTCCGCAAGTCCTTTAACTCTGTGTCACACAGGAGGATGATAGGAAAATTGGAGGGGTTGGTGGTAGGACCAAGATTGAGGACCTAGATAGTTGAATAACTGAGTAGTAGAACACACAAGGTTGTTGTCAGAAGGACAAAACCAGGACTTAAGGAAGTTACTGATGGAGTACTACAGGGGGGTTGTCCTGTATTCATTTGAGATGATAGAAAACAAGAACAGCCACTTTGTGCAACATTAAAAGATGGGGGAAGGGGGTAATAGTCTAGTGAAATATTTGGAAAGACTGATCAAATGGATAGAAAACTGTCAGTTAAGATTCAGTGCATACACTTGGGCCTCAGCTACCCTAATGTAAAGTACCAGATGGGAGAAGGGAAACTGATGATTACAGATCAGGAAAAAGGATCTGAGCCTGTTGATCTCCTGTGGCATGTTTTAGTGGGAAGAAGAATTAGTAGGCAGTGACAAGATTAAACAGAATGCTGCAGTGTATCCTCAAGGGGTCTAGACTCTGAAGGCAAAGTGGTAATGTTTTCATTCAAGGGGCCTTGGTTGGACCACACCTTCGGTGCTGTTTGCAGTTCTGTGGGCCATATAAGAAGAAGGTACAACAGACAGCTAGAAGAAATTAAAAGAAAAGCTGTCAGAAAGATCTGCAGGATGAGTTGGAGGTAATGTGAAATGAGGCTTGGATGAGCTAATACTTTTCTCACTTGAAACCAGAGGTGGGGACATGATATTGATGCACAAGACCAGGTCACGTTGTTGTGCCGGAGTCATTCTGAATAGGAAGGAAATAAGGGTACACAGGCAGTATATTGCAGGAATACCTACTTCTTGGACCTCCAAAAGTTTATAGATCAGCCTGTAGACCCATGGGAAGCATTATTAGAATGGGTGGTGGAGGGAGAATCCACAGAGGTATTCAACGCAGTTGGTACAGATGGAAAAGGGGGGTAAGGGGAAAGTAAGGATGGTGGAAGATAGAATGTTAAGGCATTTAAAAGGGAAGACTAGTCAGTCTTGTAGTCTTTCTGCCATCAAGGGTAATGTAACTTGTATTTGGCTCAGCACTAGATATTTGCCTACCACTACCCCAATTTCACATCCCTGCTGGGCTTTCAGCCTTGACAATACAGAGACATGATATTCATTATATACGGGATTCTCCATCCTCCTGCATCAGTACCTTTGTAGGTGGAAATTCATTGTTTTTCCGTTCAGGGAATAGAGAGGGACAAAGGAGTCCAGCCAGGAAGTACGAAACGTAAGATGGGTCGACTCGAATATGATGATCTACTGTTAGTGTGACTACTGTTTAGAGAGTACCTTATGCTTATTAAATTATTGGCTGTTTTAGTGCATCTTTTCTGATTAGTATTTTGGTTAGGTAATTTAACTAGCTAACCAGATCTTTGTGCAGAAGCAGGGTTCTCATACTTCAGACTTGTTTTTGGAGCACGCCAGAATTAGTGGACCACTTCGCTGGGTTGGGATGGGATAGAGATGGTGCAGATCTGCTGTCCATTTGTTTACCGATAGTTGGGGCTGAAGGTAGGAGACTGCTGTCTGCATGATTATTACTGGAAGCTGGAACCTAGCAAAAGTGGCACATCTAAGTAAGGAGCAGGAAGGAGAAGGCTTGTTGTGCATGTTGACATCATCATATGCAATGCTTCTCATTAGCGATTTTTATAGGCATCTACATGAATGACTGCTAGCATACCTTTGTCTGCCGCCTTGAATACAGGACATGGGTGTGACTCACAAGAGGTTGGAGTGGCTGTCAAAGGGTTGAATTCAGGACCACCAGAAAGTACCATTTAGGGTGTTCACTGAAGTAGATCATGGTATGAAAGATGTGATCTGTGGCATTAAGATTAAAGAACCCTTAAAAATAAAAAGTAATAGGTAGTACGAGAAGGCAGCATTAAAAAAAAAAAAAAACTTTGGCCACATTTCTATCAGGATAGAAAATTTGCAGGTTAGATGTCATTATCTGGATGCAGGAGCAGTGTTGTGTATCTTAGCTGAAATGGCAGCCCATAAATAGTACATTTGAAGGTCAGAGGTATTTTGCTGTTCATTTTTTTAATCATGTTTCATATATTTAAATTTTATTTTAAATTGAGCGTTCATTTTATATCTCTGTCTACAATATTCAGGGTGCCTATCGGAGATTCACTGGCAGGCAAACAGTAAAACGTGTGCAAGCTGCTTGTAGAATCCAGGCCTGTTTTAGAGGCTATAAAATTCGAAGGGAATTGAGAGACATGAAGAAAGCGGCAGTTACAATTTGTGGTTTTCTTCAAGCAAGAATCCAGAGAGCAAGGTAATAAATAAATGACAATAAATGTCTCGGATTCCTCATAAGAATATAAATACTTGAAATTCCAAATATTTGTTAGACTTTTTTTTTTTTGTATCTATCAACACTTTCTATTTTGGTGCACCTAGCAGTGTGTTTTTCATTATAGTTGGGTACATGTAGAAAGAATCTATGTATTTATTGATCAATATTTGTTTATTGGGATGGTCTGACCATTTCAGTGGAGGCTTGGGGAAAAAAGCACCATAAAAAGATTACACGTGCATATTTAAAAAGTAGAAGTTAGAAACACTTTGCCATTGTTACTACAGTGCACTCTGTTAACCGGAACTCAAGCAACTGGAAAAAATATCAAGAAGTACAGTACAATTTTAATGTGCTGCACTTTTTCCTCCCTACAGAAACATATCTTGCGTTTTTAGAGTTTTAAAAAGGAAGATAGGAATAAATTTCCCCTCTCCCCAACCTCAGAACAAGTCAAACCAAACAAGTAGTATAGGGTACAGTATTAGTCAGGCCTATTTTTTTTTTTAATAGTAACTCTCTAGTAACTAGAAACTACAGATCTGAAGTAGTTAACTTAATTTGTGCAGCACCCTATGGGATTCGGATCCGAGCCGGCAGTTTTCAATAGCTTTAGATCCGAGCTCCAAGCTCCTCCCCCTACCCATAATCCCCTGCCAACCCTGACTGACCTCAGATCTAGTTTGCCGCGGTTTACTTCAGCAGCTTGATCCCGAGTTCCAGGCGTTTTTCGTTCATTTTGTGAGAAAATTTAACTTTTCTTCCCCTTTTTCCTTAACTCTTGGTGTGACTGTGTTTTTCAGGCCCCTTATCCCTTAGAACCTTCTTAGTTTAATTTATTTTGTTCCATATTCTAACCTCCCCCTTCCTTCGTGGTTCTGTCAGGGTTGTGTGTGTGTGTGTGTTTGGGGCCTAGTGTGTGTGGTTTTTACCTTCTAGTATGTCTGAGGCCCCCTTCTTTGTCCCGATAGCTCCTTCTCCATCCCGTTCCCCGGGTTCGGAGTCTTCGGAGCCGGGGGTGTGTTGGCGCCGATAGTCTCGGGTACTTCGGCGCCGACACTTCCCTCGAGTCTGTCGGGTCCATTTTCTTCGGATCCGAGCTCTCGGAGCCGAGGGCTGAGCTTCGGATCCGGCGGTATTGGTATGTCTTCGGCTCCGTCCATGTCAGAGCATGCTGGTCCGTCGGATCCGATTGCTTTGGCGCCAGCTCCGATCCGTCCATCGAATCCGAGGGAGGGTCTGCTCTCGGATCCCAGAGAGAGCAGCTGTCCCTCGGCATTCGACTTGGTGGAGAGGGTTCTGTCGAGGGATTCCAGGCCCCCGGCCCTTGCCACGGCTCCACCCTGCACTCCTCATTTGGGTCCGACTTCCATCACCCGGCACCAGGGACAGCTTGCTCTGACGTCCCAGGTAGTGCCATTGGAATAAGACATTGCTGGTGAGACCTCCTCGGACAGCCCCCCCGAGGAGGTTCCTCACAAGCGAAGGTGCAAGAGGAGGCACCTGGACTCCCCCGAGTCCTTGACTGAGGACACGGATTTGGAGGAAGGGGAAGGCTCCCCAAGATCACCCCCGAAGATGTCTCATTTGGTGACATCATGGAGATGCTCAGAATAAGGGGGGGGGTGGTCTGCCCCAAAGCCTACCTCGGATAAATCCGTGTTTCTGGAGGCATTTGAAGCAGGCCTGTCTACCTCTTGGTTGTCCCCTCCGGCCGACCCCCTGGTAGACTTGATTTACTACCAGGGCGTGGAAGGAGCCGGACACTGTGGAGCCAGTCCCCAAGTGCCTGGACAAGATTCTCAGCCCACCCTCCGACAAATCCCACTGGAGCAAAGGTCCCCCTGTAGATGCCATGTTGGTGGCGGTGGCCACCAAGAGGGAATTTGCTCAGGAGAGTCCCTCGGTTCATCCCCCGAGCAAGGAGTCTCAGTCGATGGACCACCTAGGGAAGCGGGTGTTTAGTTCGGCTACCTTCTCTGTGAGGTTGCTGAACTACATGGCACATGTGCTAGGACTGCAGCGGGACCTTATCAAAGAGTGTACTCTGCGTCGCCCCCCCGAGTCCATGTCGGCAGAGGACAAACAATTGCACTCCACCCGGATGGCCACTCTACGATCCATATCTAACACCTCTATGCAGCTACTGTCTCATGCCACGGAAGGAGCCGCTAGAGCCAGCGGAGCGGGCCTCGTTATGAGACGTCAGGCCTGGCTCCGGCACTGTGATTTCGCGGAACCCTTTAAGGCGTCTTTCACTAATGCCCCTTTTGATGGTTCTGCCCTCTTCGGCAAAACCGTGCGAGATACTTTGGTCCAGAGTGAAAAGGACGGGAAGACGTTGTCTGCCGTCGGAGTCTGCTTCTCTGCTTCCCAGAGGTCCTTCTCTAAGAACCAAAAGGGACAGAAGAACATGTGGTTCCGGAAGTCGCAACAGTCTCGTCCCGCTCCGGACTCCCTGCCCTTCCGCTGCAGAGGAGGGAGGGTGGACGCCGCCCTAGAGGCAGAGGGGGCCCGCGGAACTTTGGATCCAGAGAACCCTTCTCGGACCAACCCACGCAACACCCCTGAGGGGTTGCCCGACTGCTCCACTCTGGAGGCAGTCGGGGGGGCGTTTCTTGAAGCACCCAGCAGCTTGGGAGTCCATCACGACAGACCGCTGGGTGCTTCGCATCATATCCAGAGGATATCAGATTCCCTTCTCTCGTTACCCACGCAGCCCCAGATACCTCCCTGATGTCCCACCTGATTAGAGGGAGGCCGCAGCAATGGAAATCCAACATTTGCTGGAAAAAAGAGCCATCCAACACGTCCCCCCAGACCAGTGCGGGTCCGGGTTTTACTCCAGGTTCTTCTTGGTGCCAAAAAAGACGGGGGACTTAAGACCAATCCTCGACCTCTCTTCCCTGAATCTGTCAGTAACCAAAGAGAAGTTCCGCATGGTCACTCTTTAATCCATTCTCCCCCTTTTACGGGAGAACGATTGGATGTGCTCTATAGACCTCAAGGATGCGTACTACCACATTCTGACGGACAGGCGATCCAGGAGGTTCTTCCGCTTCCGGCTAGGAGCCAGTCATTACCAATTCAGGGTCCTCCCCTTTGGTCTCACCACAGCCCCCAGGGTGTTCACCAAAGTGTTAGCAGTGGTAGCGGCCCACCTGAGGCTCCAGGGAATTCAGGTCTTCCCGTACCTGGACGACTGGCTCCTGACCGCCCCGACATGGCATCTACTCTGTGCAGCCAGAAACTACTTTCTTCGTCTAGCTCCCCGGCTGGGGATCACTATCAACATAGAGAAGTAGTCTCTTACTCCGACTCAGACCATAGACTTCATAGGGGCCAGATTAGACACGAACAAACTCCTAGCTTTCTTGACCTCAGACCGGCTACTAACCCTGAGGCTACACGTGCAAGCCATTCTGCAATCTCCAGCTCCCCCGGCGGAATTGGTCCTGAGGGCTCTTGGCTCGATGGCGGCAGCAATCAACCTATTACCAATGGCACGTTTGAACATGAGGGTCTTACAATGGACCTTTCAGGTGCAGTGGTCCTTTCTTCACTATCCTCTGAGCCATCCCATTTCACTCAGCAGGGCTTGCGAGAGGGCCCTTCTATGGTGGCTCCAATCCCCGGACCTCCAGCAAGGACGCCCCTTTTCTATGACCCCTCCACTAGCCACGGTGACCACGGACGCCTCCCGCCTCAGGTGGGGGGGGCATTGTTCGGGCAGGACAGTCCAAGGCACGTGGGACCTCACTGCATATCAACGTCCTAGAGATGAGGGCAGTGCTGTTAGCGTTGCAAGCACTTCAGGACCTTCTTCCTGTAGGAACGATTGCGATTCAGACAGACAGTATGTCATTTGTCTGGTACATCAACAAACAGGGGGGAACCAGGTCTTACCCACTCTGCCGAGAGGCCATGAGGGTGTGGGAATGGGCGATCTCCACCAACTGCTTTCTCATAGCAACACACATTCTGGGACGGTCCAACATCCTAGCAGACAAACTAAGTCGCACCATCCTGTTACCATACGAGTGGTCTCTGAATTCCGAGATAGCGAATTGGATTTTCGCCAAATGGGGTCAACCCTGTTGCGATCTCTTTGCCTCTCCCTCGAACACAAAACGTTACGACTACTTTGCTCTCATTTCCCCCTCCGGGAACCCCTGAGAGACACTCTGGTGCATGCTTGGCCTCCCGGTCTTCTTTATGCTTACCCATCTCTTCCCCTGATGCTGAAGTTTCTTCAGAAAGCCAGTCGGTTGGGGAGCAGGATTATCCTCATTGCCCCATTTTGGCCTCATCAAACCTGGTTCCCTTACCTTTGGTCTCATCTGGTCAATCCTTCTTGGATTCCGGATCCCAGTCCGGATATAATATCCCACCCCCTAGATCTCCCAGTCCTGAACCTGGTCAACCTCAAGGTCACAGCTTGGCTGCTCCAATTCCACTCATAGCTAGGACTCCCGGCATCTCTTCCCCGGTTAAAACTATTCTAGTAGCAGCGCACAAGCCTTCTACTAGAAAGATCTATAGCAGCAAATGGAAACGTTTCTCCATTTGGGCGGAATGCAAAAATTTGGATCCTTTTACAGCTCCCTTGCCCGCTGTATTAGACTTTCTGTCAGGACTGTTCCATCAGGGGGCTAGCTCCTCCACAGTCAAGGTTCAACTAGCAGCTATCTCTCATTATCAAGTGGGAAATGAACTGGGCCCTTTGATCACCACAAAATTATGCAAGACCTTTTTGAAGGGCACCTTTCTGCTCAGACCTCCAGTGAAGGATGTAGTCCCTCCTTGGGATTTAACGCTGGTGCTTCAGGCCTTGACAGCTCCCCCATTTGAGCCTGCAGCTACAGTAGATCTTAAATTCTTGTCATGGAAAATGGCCTTTCTTGTCGCTATCACCTCGGCACGAAGGGTCTCTGAACTACAGGCCCTCTGTGTAAAACCCCCAAACTTACCCTTTCACAAGGATGAATTTACCTCAGGACCAATTCCTCCTTTCTTCCCAAGGTTGCCTCTGAGTCTAATATTAACCAGTCCATCAACCTGCCGGTCTTTTTTTCCTAATCACCATAACAAAGGGGAATACAAATTACACTCATTGGATGTGCACAGACAACTTCGCTTCTACATCCACAGGACATCTGGTCATAGGAAATCCGACCAGTTGTTCGTCTCCTTTGCCAAATTTAACTTGGGTAAATCTGTGTCTAAAGTTACACAGTCTAGATGGATTTCACAGTGTATCCTTTTAGCATATGAAAGTTCCGGCAGGCCCGCACCTCAGGAAGTCCATGCCCACTCTACTCGTTCTGTGTCTACCTCTGCGGCTTTTAGAGCTAGAGTCTCTTTGGATGATATTTGCTCGCCAGCCACTTGGGCCTCATCTCATACCTTTATCAATCACTATAAATTGGACATTATCTCCAGAGGGAGAGCATCCTTTGGCTCTGCAGTGCTCCGGAACATCCTTCCATGAAGGCCGCCCAAGATTCAGGTAGCTGGGGACTCTGTCCCATAGGTTGCTGTACAAATGAAGTTAACTACTTCAGATTAAGAAGTTATGTACTCACCATAACGTTCCATCTGAGTAGGTAAACATTTGTCAGCAACCGTCCCTCCCACCTGCCCCCTCACTTGTGAATGTCTTCATACTCAGGTCCATGGGGTTTGCCCACTTATCTTGAGAATGATAATTTTATAGCAGTCTCTGCTGTTGGGCAAACTTGATCTGAGGTCAGTCTGGGTTGGCAGGGGATTATGGGTAGGGGGAGGAGCTTGTAGCTCGGATCTAAAGCTATTGAAAACTGCCGGCTCGGATCTGAGGTCGGATCCGAATCCCATAGGTTGCTGACAAATGAAGTTTACCTACTCAGATGGAACGTTATGGTGAGTACATAACTTCTTATTATCTGGCATGTACCAATCTCCATAGGTGATGGTTGACTGAGACTTTACTGTAAAATTTAGTTTTTAATAGCAACATTTTTTTCTCAAAATATATTTTATTAAGTTTTATAAATTTAAACCTATCCGAAACAAAAAAAAAACCTCAACAAACAAGGTTCTGTAATCCCAGACAGCCAACACAAAATAAACACATTACGTACAACACAATAATTAGGTTGTTTGAATGATGCTACCAACTAGCTTAGGCTCTAATTTGTGTTAAGGCTGTGTCTAAGTTGTACAATGTTCTTTTAAGCAGATTTGCATCTTATAATCTTTGATAATATGTATATGAGATGTCATAATTTGTTAAGCATATTTATTTAGTACAGAAGATATAACCAAACATTCTTAAACATTCTTTGCAGTCCTTAAGTTTGGTGCAGTCTTTCCTTGCCAGCAGCTGCCCTTGTATTAAACCTTTATATAATATTTTCCTCTACCTCTACAGTAAGGCATGACCCAATACTTGTATTACATCAACTTGCAATTTTTTAATTCTTCATAATTATTCACTACTGTCAAAGAAAAAAAAATAAAAATCCAGTGACACATCTAATATATCAAATTATCATAAAGTATGTTTACTGTCAAAATAGTCCAGATCTTGTAAACAGTCCATTATTAACCCCCTCAATCATTGTATTATTAAACAATCTTTCACAATTCCAAAGTCCCCTTAATGATTATTTTAAAATAATGATATACCTCAACCCTCTCCTCCTTTCCCCCCAAAACTTGGAGGAAGCTTGTCTGACTTTATAAGTAGTTGGGAGAAGCAATCACTCAAGACAGGTGGGTACAAAGCATTATAAAAAAGAGCAAACAACTGACCAGGAAACCAGTGCCTAGTGGTCCATGCAGGAGTTGCCCATGTCCCACAAGATCATCATCATAGATTCCTGCAAGAGGGACCTCAGTTGGTGGCATCAATTCACCCAGGTAATCCTAGGTAGACCGTTCACTCTCTCACAACCAGTAGCTACAGTGACCACGGATGCTTCCCAGATGGGGGGGGGGGCATTATCTGGGTAAGACCGTCCAAGGAACATGGCAGGAATGCGAATGCCACATGCATATCAGTGTCCTAGAGATCAGAGTGGTGCTCTTGGCATTGCAGGCATTCCAGAACTCCCTCCCACTAGGAATGATTTGCAATCCAGATGGACAATATGTCGGTCAAGTGGTATATAAACAAGGTAGAACGAGATTTTACCCCCTGTGTCGAGAGACTCAATGGGCAGTCTCTTTCCAATGCTTTCTGATAGCAGTGCATATCCTGGGGAAATCCAACGTAATAGACAAGCTAAGCAGAGCTATTCTGATGCCTCACAAGTGGGCTCTAAAACAGGAAATTGCAAAACAAGTCTTTCGCAAGTGGGGCCAGCCTCGCTGCAACCTTTTTGCCACATCCATGAATGCCAGATGCAGCAGCTATTTTGCCCTGATCCCCCCCCCCCCCTCTGGGGGAGTCACCAAGGGATGCACTTGTACACGATTGGCCCTCGGGCCGTATTTATGCCTTTCCTCCGTTCCTGTTAATCTCCAAGGTTCTCCAGAAAGCCCTTTTGTTGAGAAGCAGGTTAATACTCGTAGCCCCATACTGGCTTCGTCAGATTTGGTTCCCCTTCCTTTGGTCCCATTTACAAGAGGACCCATGGATTCTGGACCAAGTACCAGACCTCCTAATGCATCCGTCGGGAACACCCCATCCCTTGATCCAAACTCTCAAATTAACAGCTTGGCTGCTCCACGTCCAATCTTAGCCAGGTTTCCACATATATCCCCTGCTGTGAAACACATCCTGGTTTCATCCCATAAGACCAGAACTAGGAAAATTTTTGCTAGCAAGTGGAGAAGGTTTTCTTGTTGGTCTTCCATCAATCATATTGATCATTTCACAGCCCCGGTAACATCCATCTTAGACTTCTTGGCAGAACTATTTAATGAAGGGGCAGCAGCAGCTACCATGCGAGTTCAACTAGCTGCCATATCCAACCATCACATAGGAGATATGGAATTGAAAATAATGTCTCACAGACTGTGCAAGGCCTTTCTGAGAGGTGCTTTTTTGGTAAGGCCTACAGTTAGCGAACCCACAGCTCCTTGGGACCTCAACCCAGTATTATCCACCTTAATCCTTCCACCATATGAACCAGCTTCTTCTTGTCATCTAAAGTTCCTAACTTGGAAAACAGTCTTTTTGGTGGCCATCATATCAGCTAGGAGAGTGTCAGAACTTCAAGCGTTGTCCATACACCCTCCCTGCTTAGTTTTCCATAAAGATAGTCTCCCTTAGAACTAATCCATCTTTTCTTCCCAAAGTTTGTTCCGAGACTAACTTGAATCAATCCATTTATCTACCTGTTTTCTTCCCGAGCTATGGCAACGACAGAATATAAACTTCATCAATTGGATGTGCAGAGACAGCTACGTTTCTACCTACACAGATCAAAGGAACTCAGGAAATCTGATCAATTATTCGCACCCTTCTCAGATAAAAAGAAGGGTGCTCCAATATCAAAGGTCACTCTGTCAAAATGGCTTACTGATACTATTACCTATTCATACACTTCTCAAAGTAGACAACTGCCAGGTAAAATTATGGGTCACTCAACAAGAGCTATTGAAACCTCGACTGCTTTTCAGGCTAGGTTACCTATGGATTCAATTTGTGCTGCAGTGACATGGGTTAAACCTCATACCTTTATCACTCATTACAAAGTAGACGTGCCCTCCCGGAATAGGGATTCCTTTGGATCCAGTGTTCTGAAGAGTTTGTTCCCTTGAGCCACCCAAGAAAGAAGGTGCTAGGGATGCTGTCCCAACCAACAAAAATGAAGGTGAGATAGGACAACATAACATAAAGAAGTTAAGTACTCACCATAACATTCCATGTTTGTTGTCCATCTCGCCTTCATTCTTGCGTCCCACCCTCCTTCCCCCAACCTTCGCTCCTGGAGGATCGAGAGGTTTTTTGATTAGATGTGAAATTCATCTGCTCTGTCTCTTTTCTTTATTCTGAAGGGTCACGTGTTATGGATTTTTTTTTTTTGTATATATGTATGTAACTGTTACTCTGCATAGTAATTGCAAACAAGATCTGGGTAAGGCATGATGGGATAGGGTATAGCCTCGAGCCAATAGAAGCTCTCAAGCTTTAGTAAAGGCCTAGTCAGAACCGATGCTCTGTTCTGAACCCTACCAGCCAGCAAGAATGAAGGCGAGATGGACAACAAACATGGAAAGTTATGGTGAGTACATAACTTTTTTTTGTTAGCAGTCACCCCTGCTAGGTGTGAGGCTTAATGAGCAGAGAATCCTTTTTGTTTTTTTTTTTAATCAGGATACAGCAGTCCTGTGTAGCAGCCACTCTTTTATTCCTAAAGCGCTTATGGAAATGACTTTTTCCCTAAGCCACAGAATGCAAGAGAGAGAATTCTGTATTCGGATGTGCACAGAGCTGAGATTTTATTTGCATAGG